>NC_141024.2:35977500-36277500 GCF_052040795.2 Danio rerio
GTCTCTCTCTGCCATTGCTCCTTTTAGCAAGAGCACCCTACTGAAACAGGAACAGTAAAGATTCACAATTAGAGTAGTAATACAGTGGGGAATAAACCAGAGTCAAGAGATGTGTTGATTATGTGAGTGAGTGTTGGTATGACTTTCTGACACAGAAATGAAAATAGCCTCACCATTTACTTTCCTTCACAAAATAAGGTATAGTGATAAAAATGCTGGCTTACTTTGTGTTCCAGAAGACAGGAAATGTTTAAAACCACATGATGGAGAGTAAATGGTAAGCTCATTTTTATATTTAGGGTAAACATCCATTTCATGCTTGCCACTTTAAGCCTTTATACTAAAGTTCACTTTTTTGTTCTTTTTTGAAGACCTGATAGTGCTGAAAGAAGAGACACATCAATGGAATGAAATGGAAGAGAAACAACAAGAAATAACGACTGATGAAAAACCCACACTCACTAAAAAGACTTTATCACGTGGAAGATCTCGGAAATCCAAGTCTAGGTGTAATTACAGCTGTAAACAGAGTAGAAAGAGTTTCTATCAAAAGCCAAACCTTGATGTTCACACTAGAAAGAAACCTTTCACCTGCAAACAGTGTGGAAAAAGCTTCTATAATACAGGAAACTTAACAGTGCACATGAGAATTCACACTGGAGAGAGGCCGTACACATGCCAACAGTGTGGAAAAAGCTTCTATTCTACAGGAAACTTGGCAGTGCACAGAAGAATTCACTCTGGGGAGAGGCTCTACTCTTGCCCTCAGTGTGGAAAGAGTTGTAAGCAAAATGGCAATCTTGAAACCCACATGAGAACACACACTGAAGAGAGAAGCTTTATTTGCACACAGTGTAGGAAAGGTTTTTCTCAAAAACAAAACCTTACCATCCACATGAGGATTCACACTGGAGAGAAACCTTACACATGCACAGAGTGTGGTAAAAGTTTCCCACATACAGGCTCACTCAAACACCACAAGATAAGTCACACCGGACAGAAGCCGTTTGCATGTGCTCATTGTGGAAAGAGCTTCACAACCAAAGCTAGCCTCATGAACCACATGTGATCATTGTGGAAAGAGTCTCACATGCAAAGACTCCATTAAGCAACACATGAAGACTCACTTAGGAGTGCGTTTTCGATGCAGTGAGTGTGGAAAGGTCTTTAAACATAAAAGAAGCCTCATCAATCACATGAAGCTTCACAATGGAGAGAAAAAATGAGGCCTTGTCCAGCGGAGCTTAAGGCTTTCCCGGGATAGCATCTCGGGACAAGTGTAAACTCTTGAATACATCTCAAGTTACTGGAATGAAACCCTTTGAACCTGAAGATTTAAACTCAATAACTGAAGAGGGGTGAAGATGTACCAGATTGTGAGAGTTTCTACAGGGCTGCAATGAAGCAAAATAACTCTATATGTGTTTCAAGTTATTATGAACTGAGAACCAAATTTGTGCACATTGCACACTGCAATCAAATGGTCGGCACTGAAAAGAGAATTAGAAAGATTAGGCAGGAGAAAATGTTTGGGGAGATTCAGAGAAAACTGTCCTACACTCTTAGATTGTGTTTTTGATCGTTCACATTGTTTGATTTCTACTCCCTTGAACAAACAGATTTGCCTCCAATTTTGGGCTTTTGTCTGCAGTGTCACAAAACTTGTTGGTGAATAAAAGTCGGCCGGTGTGAACTTGCAGTGACAGTGAGAGACTGATGCAGACTTCATAAAGCCCTGTTCAGACTACACAATGCCATTTGCCAGTTACCACAGATCAGATTTGTGTCAGATTATGAGATTTTGACTTGATCAAATCTTGATGAGTTGTGGGTAACAAATGAAGACTTTGGTTTCAAAACACAACACATTTATTTTGATGGACTGATTTTAGAAAATAAAAAAGTTTTCCTCATGAAGACAATTAAACTTTCTGTAAACAACTGGTTTCATTTGAAGAAATGTTCATGTGAAAACTCCCACATTACTACAAATAAATCTGTGTATGGGAAGCCCAGTATCTCTATTGTGAATGAGAATATGAGTGATTTGTTAGCTTACATGCTAATTCCAGTACTCAACAGATTACTAAAGCACTTCAGCTATCTGTTTATTCAAATTCTATATATATATATATATATATATATATATATATATATATATATATATATATATATATATATATATATATATATATAATTTGAATGAACAGATAGCTGAAGTGCTTCAGTAATCTGATACTGGGTTTCCCACCTAACATTGCTGTTAGTAATAGTAGTCACACACACACATGTATATATATATATATATATATATATATATATATATATATATATATATATATACACACATATGTGTGTGTGTGACTACTATTACTAACAGCAATGTTAGGTGGGCAAAATAAAACTGAAAAAGGATAGTTTTTTTTTAAAACTAGTATGGGTCTATAAATCTCATTGTCACCCTTTAAAAGGTTTAAAAACCAACATTTATAAATTTATATATTTATGAATGAAGAATTTTTTGCAAAGCATAAACGGTTATTAACTACTTAATGCTGTGTACAATTTTCTTTAGTCACATTAAATTTAACTTGTTTATTGCAAAAAGGGTTAACATGTATATTGACATGAGACATGAGTATATGCAATTATAGAAAACATGCTCAGTGTTTTCAATATGACTTTCACAAAATTGACAAGATCTCCTTATTATCAACTTTTAATCTCAGGAATTCTTTTGATGGAGACACATCATTAATCATTTAAACTAAAGTTCTTTAATTTTGGGGAGAATTGAAAAAGAAATGTAACTTGTCTTATTTTTCTAATTCCTGTGAATTAAAATCTTTAAAAATAAATGAGGTCTGAGCTGATTATGATGAAGCCTTTGAATAAGAATATTCATTTAAAACATATTATTACATTTTGGATCTCTAAAAATAAAGATGGAAGAGAGAACATTACAGAATAGTGTGAAAGAAAACCTCTGATCAATACTGTGATGTTTTTAGGGATAATATTAATTATTGTTTTAAACTCTTTAGGGTGACAAGCAAAACCCTGTTTAAAGAATGGGTTGAATAATTTTAATTTAGCAAAAAGATTGTCATTTCAAGTGAAAAAATCAAATGTGATTATAATCTATTTTAACAAGTTTCCACTTAATTTTGATTAGATGACCAGCACCAAAGCCACTCCTTCCCCCTTCTCCATTAATAGAATATCCACCTGTTACCTCAGATGCAACTGAGCTTTTACTATAGTTCCCACTTTGATTTTGGCCACAACCAGCACCAGTAGTACCACCAGCTCCAATGGTGTACAGAGATGCTGAAGCACTGGGAGCCACTGGACAATATACCACATGTCCCCTCAAACTACTTAATACAGTGATCTTTTTTTTTTTTTTTAGCTCTGCACAGTTGCCAGACATTCAGAATCGCTCCCCAGTAAACATCAGAAACAGGTGGGTTCAACAAAGGTTGTACAACAAATAGTTGTAAATACTATAATATACAGCCCCTTTAAAAGTTTGGAATATTTTATAATGAGCTTATTGTGCTCACTAAAACGTTATTGCATTTTTAAATCACTGTTCTTTTATTGAATGTTCTTTAAAATATAATTTCTTCACGTTTAAGCCTGAATTGTACGCATGATAAGTGTTCAGTGTCATGATTATGGAGGCCCAAGAGTACGGTGGCCGGGAAGTGCAAAACAACATTACAAAGTTTGAAACACTTTTACAAAGCTCGAGACAAATTTACATTTTGAAAAACATGTTTACCTATCATCAGACACAATTACATAGGGAAAACAATTTTACCAAGGACGAAACAAATTTACATTTTAGAAAACAAATTAACAAGACCTAAACACTTTTACAAATCCCGAAACATATTTACAATTAGATTGCCTACGGAAAGGGAATGTACCACACCCCAAAAGTGACGTAGAATGTACCACACACCGGTAGTGACGCGGGGAAAGTTGTTGTTGTTGCTGGTGAGCGCGGTAAATTCGTGCTGTGGAGTACATGGCGTAAACAAAGTTTATGGTGACTGAACATGGACAGCGGTCGAGGGTTGTTTTGCCCGTTTTGTGGCAAACACATGAGCAGCTTAACACGGTTTTGCTTTGCAAGTGGTCGGTGTTTAGAGTTTATAAAGGACGCGGAACAGACGGAAACACCAGACATGCTGCATAAATCAAATTTTCACGAGATCCACTCGTACGCTATAATCGTGAACATGATGTCAAGTATACACAGCGTAAACCTCTGCTTGAGGACTCTTAACAGTAAACTGAAGGAAGCCTGTGTTATGGTTTAACTGGTGTCCGTGTTAACTGAGGCTCCCCTTCACTTGTGCAAACTATCCATGTTTGCAGATTGGCAGATTTGTCACTTTTTCACAGTAACATGCCATACCAAATAAAGATTCTTATTACTTGGTGTCAGTGTATCATTGTTGATTTAATATTTGTGTGGCAGAACAGCATTAACCAAAATTAATCTAAAGAAATAATTATAATTGACATCAACTGGATTCGAACCCAAGTCAAAAGGTTCTGAAATCGGTTTTGGTATCTTATCAGTCAACATGTGCCGTGCTTGAATTGTTTCCATGTACTTGCATTTACATGTTTCTATGCACTCTCACGCTGATATTTTCTCAGAATAGCTCTAATATGTTTTATCACAGTTAGTCAAACCGTGATTTTTATAGTTGTAGACTTGTGGAAACCTGTCTACGAAGTCACACACAAGCTGGATATTGTTGATATTTTCCAGTGTGTGTGTTACGTTCCGGTTCACTACCAGTGTGTGGTACATTCTACGTCACTTCTTGGGGTGTGGTACATTCCCTTTCCAAAGGGAATCTGTAATTGTAAATTTGTTCAGTGTTTTGCGTCATGTTAATTTGTTTTCTAAAATGTAAATTTGTTTCGTCCTTGGTAAAATTGTTTTTCCTCTGTAATTGTGTCTGATGATAAGTAAAGATGTTTTTTAAAATGTAAATTTGTCTCGAGTTTTTTAAAGGTGTTTCAAACTTTGTAATGTTGTTTTGCACTTCCCGGCCACCGTACAAGAGTGCTAGTTAGAAAAACAAAGACTCAAATGATCAATTTAATTATTGAAGCATAAAAATGTCTTCATTTTCTTGTCAGCTTAGTCCCTTTATTAATCTGGGTTCGCCACAGCGGAATGAACCACCAACTTATCCAGCAAGTTTTTACGCAGCGGATGCCCTTCCAGCTGCAACCCATCTCTGGGAAACATCCACACACACACATTTACACACACACTTATACACTATGGACAATTTAGCCTATCCAATTCACCTGTACCGCATGTCTTTGGACTGTGGGGGAAACCGGAGCACTCAGATTAAACCCACGCGAATGCAGGGAGAACATGCAAACTCCACACAGAAACGCCAACTGAACCGAGGCTCGAACCAGCGACCTTCTTGATGTGAGGGGACAGCACTACCTACTGCGCCACTGCTTCGACCAGCATAAAAATGTACATAAATAAATCACAATTTAAATGGACAAATAAATAGATATGCTTAAATTGTGTTTTTGAAAGTAATTTAATTAAGCAATAAAACAAAAACATTTAAAATGTATAAATTAATAGACACTTTTATTACTGTATTATTATTTAATCCATGTTTTAAAGGCTGATTAATCAAACAGTAAAAAATTGTATTAATAAATCACAAAACACATTTTAAACAGCTTTTTTAAATAAGCATTTGGCAAATGCTTTTCTCCCTATTTGCTGTTTGGTTTTCTTTTTCTTTTGCCACATGCTTTACTCAAATTGAAAATAAATCGAGTTAAAAAAATGGCTTGATCTGCTGTAAGGAGCTATTGTTTTCCTCTGTTAGGAAAAAAAGACAGTTAACAGTTTTATCTAGATTAAATGACCTTGATGATAAAGATTTTCTTGGAGATATAAAACAAAATGAACTTCGTATTTTGCCATCAGAGTTGGATTACTATTATACAGAGAAAGCTAAAGGAGCTTTACAATCTAGAGTGAAATGGATAGAGGAGGGGGAGAAAAATTCTTCATACTTTTTTAATTTAGTAAAGCATAGACAATCTTCAAAAACTATTAATAAACGTAGCATAAATAACAATGTAAGTGAAGAGAAAACTTTGATTGATGATCACATCTATTCATATTATTATGTAAATCAAAATTTAATGAGAGTGATTGTGACTTTTTCTTTTCCTTTTCAAAAGATAAAGTTCCTATTATGACAGCTTCCGTGAAATGATGGAATCTGACATTGTTATTTCTGAACTTGATGTTGCTATTTCTAAAATGTCCAATGGAAAATCCAGGCATACACGGAATTACAGTTGAGTTTTATTAACATTTTTGGCCAGAGATAAGATTTTTAGTTTTTGAAGCAACAAAGGAAAGTAAAGAGAAAGCAGAACTATCGACTTCTATGAAGCAGATTTTAATCATTTTAGTTCCAACGCCAAGCAAAGACAAATTATTTTTAGACAATTGGAGACCCATAACTCTTTTGTCCAATGATTTTAAATTGCTTTCTCATCTATTAGCTAATAGACTCAAAAAAAAAAGGTATAGGCGAGATAATAAATGAAACACAATCAGCTTTCATTAAAGGGAGAAGTATTCAGAATGATATTTGATATGCTCGATTATAGGTATTTAATTCCTCAGACAAGTTTATTTCTATTTCTAGCCTTTTTCAAGTCATTTGATACCCCTGAGCATCCATTTTTGTCTTTAGAACGTCTTTAGAAACTTTTGGGTTTGGTCCGAGCTTTTGTAGGGTAATTTCCATGTTCTATACTGATATATTTAGTAGTAAATCCCTGAATTCAGGATCATCTCCTAGAGTTTACATCAAAAGAGGAATCCATCAAGGATGTCCCATCTCACCTTTACTTTTTAATATAGCTGTTGAACTTATGTCATTTTATTTTACAAATTCAGAGTACACTATAGGTATTGATATACTTGGTAGGACTTTTAATTTAAGTCAGTTTGCTGATGACACTCTATTAATTCTTATAAAAAAGGGAGGTGCTCCCTTTAGCTCTTGTCAAAATTTCTGTTTCCTAAAGCTTCTGAATTCACCCCAAACCTAAGAAAATGTGGAATATTAACAATTCAGAATTGTACTTTAAGAGAATTAGAGGGTATTCAAGTAAAAGAACAAGTTAAATACTTGGGAGTTACCGATTTCAATAATTCTGTTAATAGAGAATGTGGAAGGGATGGAAAAATCCCTAAATCATTGGCTAGCTAGAGATCTTTCCATATTGGGTAAAATTCTTTTGACTGGGATTATCTAAAATTATATATTTAACTTATCCTTTATATACTCCTCCCAAAATAGGTAAATCTATAAATTCAATATTATTTAAATTTATTTGGAAAAATAAATCACATTATTTACGTAAGAATCATATGATCAAAGAGTATGAATATGGAGGTTTAAAAGCAATCGATTTTGAATGTCTTCTTGGCACTTTTAGAGTTAAATGATTGAAAGAGTGTTTAGCTAAGCCTTATTCAATATGGTATCATATCCCAAATAATTTGTTTAAAAAAATGGTGGCCTTGAATTTGTATTAAGATATGATTATGATTGTTCAAAACTTCCTTTGACGCTGTTTAATTTTCATTAGCAAGAACTACTTTTTTGGAAAATTATATTTACCCATAATTTTCCCCTCATAAATCCACTCTTTGGAATAGAAGGGCTGTTATTATTAACAGAAAATCATTGTTTAAAAGTGACTGCTACAATAAAGCCATTATATTTATTGATGATTTGTTAGACAAAAATGGACTGCTAATATCTCATAACAGATTATTAAATAAATATAGAGTTAAAATCACAGATAAAGGTTATATTGAAATTTGTGAGGCTATACACCAATTGCTTTGTTTAGGTTAATTCAAAGTAATTATTTTGATCCCCTTGTACACTTGTAACTTTTCTTCCGTCTTTAAAAATATCAGTGTTGATATTTTTGATAGTAAATATAACAACAAGCTTATTTACAACACGCTTTATAATGGGTGATTTTAAGTGTTATCATCTAGGAGTTGTTAAACCCTTAGTAGAGGACAAAGCTTTTACCTTTTCTCTTAAATATCCTGTAGCACCTAAGGTTAAGGAAACTCATTACATAATTTTATTCAGGATATATCATGTGAAGGAGTTTATTCAAAAAAGATTTAACTTTGATGTTGACAAGTGTAGCTTCTGCTCCAGAAACACTTGATCACTTATTTTTTTCTGGTGAATTTACTTTTAAATTCTGGTTTGACATCCATACTTGGCTTTCATTAAAGATGATTTCAGTCCCCCCTATTGTTCTAGAAGATATTTTATTTTACAAAGCTGATTTACATTTTTCTTTCTCTGATGTTGTGAACTTTTTTTTACTAATGGCTATATCACATTCATTGTTGTAAGTGGAAAAAGTGCAGACCGTCTTTTAGATGTTTTCTTTCTGAGGTAAAGAAAGTGGCTCAAAGCTTCAAATATTTCAGAAATCAAAGTAAAATAACTGAAGCTCTCTGTACTTCATTTTCATAATATTTATTGTTAGAATATTTTGTTTGTCCTTTGATGTAGATCTTTTGTACTGCTCCTTGCTCCTTGTTGCAGTTGTAACAATTTTAATTTATTTTATATATTTGTAATGGTAAATATGCCTTGCGATGTTGATTGTTCTGTCTTGTGATGTAAACTTTTTGCAACAATAAAAACGAAAAAAAAAACACTTATTCTTAGTAGATTAAACACGTTTTTCAAAATTGTGTAAAAATGTTTGGATTAAAAGTTTTGATTAACTTCAAATACTGAATGTCTGTGTATTTGAAAGAGAGAGAGCAGATATGTTATGTGAGATGTGAACAGGAGTGTGAAATTTATCATGTCCTGACTGCAACAGTAAGTGGCAAAAAAGCTGAACAAAAAAGACTTTTATTTTGGCGTGTTGTGTGACGTCATAAGGCTGCGCCGCTTCCGCGCTGCAGTTCAACCGGAGAAAGGTTTGTTTCACAACTTTACACAAATATAAACCGATTGATTAAAGTTTCAGGTTTTTCTTTCGATATTATACACCTGCTGTTGACTAATATTTTAATTCTTTATACAAAGAAGTACTATTTTAATAACAGTAATCGATAATTATATATATATATATATATATATATATATATATATATATATATATATATATATATATATATATTTAAATGGAGAACTAGTTTTTATCAGGTCATTTGTTTGTGGCTATTGTTTCTTGCTCAGACTTACCTGATGTATTTTTGTTAATGACTCTCATATAAAGAAACTGTTGAAGCAAGTGTTGAAGAGAAGTTATTTTGTTTCTGTTTATTGTTTTGTTCATTTTAAATAGGATAAAGTGTCCAAACACAGAGAAAAACTCCTGCTGAAGCGACTGATCTCCACACTGTTATAAAGATGGCGTTTATTAAAGAGGAGAGTGAAGATGTGAAGATTGAAGAAACATTCACAGTCAAACAGGAAGATCCGCTGGAACAAACAAGTTAGTTTTTATTCAGATATATTTTAATAAGAATACTAAATTAAATCCATGTTGCAGCCCTGAGTGTGCTGCCTAGTTCTCCTAAATGCACATAAGCACTTATTGAAAGACAGGAATGAGTTTCTTTTGTTACTTGTTCTCGTGTCTTTTGTCATTATGTATTATTAGTCTCCCATTTTTCTACCTTCTTAAGGTTATTGCTTTTCTTGTTCTCCTACTGTGTAAAGCGCCCTTGAGCACTGTCGCTATAAAAAATAAATAAAAACAATAAATTATTATAAAGTTAAACTGAGCTGACGATATTTGACCTACAGTATTCTCATAAAATATATCTGCCATTACAGTGATAGTGTTAGCTAGGTACTTTCCATTTGCATATGTCAGGTTGATCACAATTCCCTTTTTTTCATCAACTTCTTTATGGGTTTAAACTTGTTTCTAGTAGTTGTTACTAGTTCTCACAGATAGTATCAGAGTGAGAATTAAATCTTTATTATAATAACTAATTACCAGGGCTATTGTATTTAAACAGAGTTTCTGCGGAGTCTTAAAATGTCTTAAATTCCAAAATCTAAAATTTGGCCCTAAAAAGTCTTAAATTTGCTGAAATGTTGTGTTGTAGGTCTTGAATCTTTTTAAACAAGTCTTCATTTTCCTGTGTTCATGTTTTGTTACCCAATTTGGTCAAAACCCATACAATCACCAACAATCCATCTCCATAAAACTTTCAACCTTTATTTAAAAAGGTCATTTTAACTCTATTTATCATAATGGTAAAGACTGCTGAGGATATCCACCTGGACAGATTGTTTTGAATGGATTTAGTTTATTATAGTTTTTAAAACTTTTAATACATTTGTTAATTAGTTTTTTTTTATTTTAAAGAAAGTTTATTTTAGAAAAAAAGTGTGTGGATCCAAGTCGAGCTCTCTTGTTTTTACACAATATTTAAGATATTTTGCTAAGAAATATCTAAAATATTTTAATGTTATTATTAGTTTTGATTTATTATTGTATTATTACATATTTTATATAAAAAATATTTTTTGAAAGGACAAATAAAAAACCTTTTCATTCATATTGGTCTTAAAAATGTCTTTAAAAGTCTTAAATTAAACTTGGTGTCACCTGTAGAAACCCTGATTTAAAGTATGTCAGAAAACGTGGATGACTCTAATTTTAAATATGCTGAATGAAATGACACTAAAATAATTAATTATTATAGAACATTGTACAGTTTTCTAAACTATATGATGTTGTTAAGTTCATCAGTATTGACCATATTCTTCACGTACCAGCAGGCGCCGCTATTGGAATCTTTTTGCTTTTTAAAGTGTAAATTTTTAGATCCTTAAAACAGTGTAATGCTGCTTGTCTTTGATCTTGTGGGGGAAACCGGAGCACCCAGAGAAAACCCACGCCAGCTCGGGGAGAACATGCAAACTCCACACAGAAATGCCAACTGACCCAGCTGAGGCTCGAACCAGCAACCTTCTTGCTGTGAGGCGACAGCACCACCTACTGTGCCTTCTCGTCGCCCGACAACACTGATTTATTTGCATATTTTTTATGCGATATTCCAGTTTTGCAAATAAATTTAATTGGGATTTTTGGATGGAAACATAGCTGTAAGGTTTGGAGTTTACGCTGCTATTCTGAACCAATAATCGGAAACAGAAAGCAGTTGAAGGATGACGTGTTTAAATCCATTATTTATCTGACTCCATTGTAATTAATCTGACCCCATCAAAGTTGTTATTATCATTGATAATGAGAAAGAATCTCAAAGCTTAAAGCAGGTAAAGTTGTTTATTAATTTACATGTTTGAATATACAGACAGTAGAATGAAACAAACATACTGTATAAAGAAATTAGCTGTAACATGTGCACTGCTAAGCAACAAAGACAGTGAAACTGCCTTTGTTAGCATATGAGGCTACGCAGCCGTGTGCAGGAGATGCAGAGTAAAAGCCATTCTCCCAGATCAACAGTTACCTTTACGTATTATACCCTGAGGAAAGCATTGTTAAAGATGAGTGAAAATCAACCCACAAAACCAGCTGAACATGAGAGAGCACAGTTGAGGAGATAAAGTGGGTGAGAAGAACATTAACATACTCTCCTCAGGCCATGACTCAACAATAGTAAATATATTGTATATTGAAATACAAGCAATCAATGTCTCTGTTTATTTTAGCACTACAATGCTTAAGTCATAAACTGTCAAATGACACCAAACATGATAAAGCTATTTGAAGGAAGATCAATTGTGTATGGTGAAAAGCACATGGTTACTGCAAGCAAATGGCAGAGATGTGTACTGGAGCTGTGATCAACTCTGCCAAGCCAGGAGGACCTATCCCATGCTTGCAATGTCTCAGAAGTCCTTGATTAGCATAGAAGGAATATATAATAGAAGAATATATAATTTTTTTTTCTTATCCTGCTTACCCATTATCTACATTTCAGTCACACAAAGAACAAAGTCACGTACGAGAAAGGCTTGTTCTTCTTTAATTAATAACTAGCTTAAATTCACAGACCTTCGACAGAGACATGTACTGTAAGTAGATTAATGGGATTATTACTCTTCTAAAAACTGTTTTAGTACTTCTTACATTCTTATTATTCAACTATTTTAATTGATTTTTCCAAAGTCTTTAATTTTTAAACAACACACATATTGAACAACAAATTAACATGGTACATAGTTACAGACATACACCCCATAAAGAAAAAGGGTGAAAGATAAAAATAAATTAATTAATAAAAATAGATCAAATAAATTAGGAAACTAGGGATAAACTCTCACCAAGGATATAATAACCTCTGAGCGTTCAATGTAGGAGTGGAAAGGCTGCCAAACCTCTAAAACTTTTTTGTAGAGTCTTGGATGATGTACTTAAGGTGCTCGAGTTTAAGATGTGATAACAATTCTAATCTCCAATGTTTGTGGGATGGTGGGTTTGTTTTTTCCATCTTAGGAGAATCAGGCGTCTGGCCAATAAAGAAGAAAAGGCAATGATCTCTATTACATATAGATGAAAATGATCTAAAAATATTGGCCCAAAATTTATGCAATCTAGGGCATCGCCAGAACATCAGATCTGCTGGCTCCAAACCACATCCGGGGCAAGATGAATCTGACCCTGGATACATTTTTGCCAGCTTGCTCCTAGATAGGTGAAGCCTAAGAAGCACCTTAAACTGAAGAAGACCATGTCTAATACATACAGGGGATGAGTGTACCAGTTCTATGGCAGTGGTTCCCAACCTGGGGTCCAGTATTGAGGTAGAAAAAGGCATAAAAATGCTCCACTATTATAAAGGGCTTTGCAATTAATCGAAAATCCGTTTTAGATTTCGGTTTCAAACGATTATAAAAAAGCATTAATCGAGATAATTGATTATTGCATCACATTTCGCCACAGTTGTACACGTGTTGCTCTTAAAAGCGCGAAAGAGCTTATGTGTGTGTGCAGCACGATCACGCAGTCAGAAGCATGCGGGCGGTCAGCATTCACTCTCATTCACACACTGAGACGAGCAGAGGAGCGCAGACATCTAAAGTCATCTTTACGTGAACGCTTTAATGGTCAAATAGGTGTCAAAACGCGGTGTTTAGTAATTATTTACATTAACACTCATTTGTGTAATAAACAAACGAGTTGAGGATCAAAAGACGTGAAAGAGAAACCATTAAAGAGACAGTGCGCTATAATCCTTCTGCCGCCTGTTTTTATCATTATTAAACAAACATAACGAGAAAACCCTCGCTGCTCTTGACTGAAGGACTGCTGTAGCTAAAGTGTTTTTCTTACAGTGAAGATGCTTAAAGCACAGTTTGTTTCATATTTTTATTCTATTGTATTTATTTCTCTTTCCTTTGCAGGGTGGAAAATAACTGCATGTATATACAGTTGAAGTCAGAATTATTAGCCCTCTTGAATATTAGCAAACCTTTTCCTGCCCAATTTCTGTTTCATGGAAAGAATATTTTATTAACTTATTTCTGAACATAATAGTTTTGATATCTCATTTCTAATTACTGATTTCTTTTTGTCTTTGCTATAATGACAGCACATAATGTTTTACTAGATATTTTTCAAAATACAAGCATTCAGATTAAAGTGCAGTTCAAAGGCTTAATTAGAGTAATAAGGCAAGTCATTATAACGGTAGTTTATTCTGCAGACAATCAAAAATATATATTGCTTAAGGGGGCTAATAATATTGACCTTAAATTGGTTTCAAAATATTTAAACCTGTCTTTATTCTAGCTAAAATAAAACAAACAGAAGAAAAAATATAGGAAATACTGTTAAAATTCCTTGCTCTGTTAAACATAATTTGGGAAATATTTATAAAAAAATAATAAAAATCTCAGGAGCGCTAATAATTTTGACTTTAACTGGCAATGGTTTTGAATAATCGTGATTACAATTATGACCAAAATAATCGTGATTATGATTTTTCCCAAAATCGAGCAGCCCTACTATTATATATGTATTTTTAAGTACCAAAAAATAAAAAATAATCTAAACACATGCGTAAAATTCCAACATAATAGTGAAAATAATTAAAATAAATAACTTTAAATAATTATTTAAATTTTGCTTACTCACGCAATCTGCTTGTCAACGTGTCGTAAAGGCAAAATCAAAACAAAAATGGCAGACAAATGTAAATGCAGTGATTCTTCAGAGGCGAAGAAAAAGATTACAGTATGACAAAGCCTACCTAAATTTTGGTTTTATTGAAGGCCAAGACAAGTTAAAACTGATTAATTAATATTTTTTATAGCTATTACTATATATTAATATTACACAAACACACACACATATATATATATATATATATATATATATATATATATATATATATATATATATATATATATATATATATATACATATATACATATATATATATATATATATATATATATATATACACATATATGTATATATACACACACATATATATATATATATATATATATATATACACACACAGTACATATGTGCGTGCGTGCGTGTGTGTGTATTTATATGGTGGGGGGGCTCCAATATTTGTATATGTTCATGGGAGGGGCCCCAAAGAAAAAGGTTGGGAACCACTGCCTTAGTGAATATAAGTAATTCAAATAATTAATATTAATGGATATCAAACATTGGACGATTCAGTACATTAATAAATTACCACCGTGAAAGTGGCACCATAACAGCGCTGTTGTGGTCCAGTGGTAAGCACATCACGCTATGAAGCTGTCCGACCCAGGTTTGAATCTCACCTGACTAGATATTATTATTATTTTTTTTATGCAATGTAAACAAAACATGTTAGACAAATTACTATTAAAATGATTGTGTGTATAAACGCAGATAATAACAGTTCATCTAAACAGCTACTTAGTTACTTGGGTTTTTATGCATGACATTTGTTTTTCTGTTTTATAAATACTTGGTGTTAGCAAAGATGGCATCCAATGCACAATTAACCAAAGCCAAAAGTATGAAAAACATAAAAATCTTTTGAAGTTTATAGCCGATTTTCCACTACCATGTTAAACGGTGTTTCCTTAACCGTTCTATTCGGTGCTGATCCAGACCAGAAATAAAAAAAAATCATAAATAAATAAAATAGTTTCATTTTCCAATGTGCTGCTCTTATTCTAATACAGATAACCTGAGTGTAATAATGGAGTGTCATATAGACCTGGTGACATCATGTACAGGCATACTCTATCAGTTCAGTTTACTGGTACTGCAGTTCACATCTGTAACCATACCAAATGGAGGAAAAGAAGATAATGTTGAATTGGAATTTTTTACCCAAGAGTTGAACAGTAGTGTTATCATGAGTATTCATTCTGTCCGAAACTACAACATATATCAATGTTACTTAGGTTATATATTTTATTTATTTTAATTATTTAATTTTAGATAAAAATAAATAAATAGATAAATGTAATGCATCTTTAATGTAAAAAAATGATAATATATATATATAATTTTTTGTTTTATTGAAAACTGACATTCTTATTCTTTTTCAATCTACAGGACCCATCATATATGTAATTGGTGACAGCTATATTTGCCGTGGGGAAGAACGGGCAAGGCAAACTGTCGGGACCAACCTTGGTCTCGACGCCCATATCAGGTGGTTTGGCTTTGGAGGCTTGGTCTGGAGAAACCTTGTTTCTTTCTTTCG
Source organism: Danio rerio (assembly GCF_052040795.2). Taxonomy (NCBI): domain Eukaryota; kingdom Metazoa; phylum Chordata; class Actinopteri; order Cypriniformes; family Danionidae; genus Danio; species Danio rerio. The sequence continues at coordinate 35,993,300 of NC_141024.2, forward strand.
TCGCTGTCTTGGAGGAAGAGCTGTGCCAGACGTCCTGCTTATTCACTGTGGCGGAAATGACCTCGGTAACATCAAGAGTGTTATACTTGCCGCAGTGATGAAGCAGGACTTGCAAGACCTCCATAGGCAGTTCCCTCAGATGAAGATCATCTACTCTGCCATCACCCAGCGATGCCTGTGGAGGTTTGCTGAAAGTCTGAGGAAGGTTGACAGGGCGCGGCGCTTTGTCAACCATGCGATGGCTACTATTATGGTGTCAGTTGGTGGTGCCATTGTTCATCACCCAGAGATAACATATAAAGATCCTGGCCATTTCTTACATGATAGAGTTCATTTGACCCCTTTGGGCAATGACATATTTTTAAAAAACCTTGCCCAGTGTCTGAAAAATCAAATCCAGTAGGGTGATGCTGGTTTTGGAGTTTCCACAAAGTTTTGGGATGAAAAATGGCCAAGATTTATTTATTTTTTTTATATGGTGATGAACAATGTGTGCGTGTGTGTGTTTTCTTTTGTTTGTTTGTTTGTTTGTTTGGTGTTGTTTTTTTACCTAGCCATCGCACTTCAACTTTTTCTCCCTCTTGTACCTTTTCTACTTATCTTCTCCAGACCCTATGCTTCTTCAGCCAATCCACCTGATAAACTTCTTAAACGTAACACTTTACACTACAGGGCACATAATTAATGTTAATTAATGTATTTACAAACATAAACTAATATATGTATCATTAATTCATTGTTTGTTCATGTTAGAAAAAACATTAACTAACATTAACTATGTGTCCCATATTTTAAAGTGTTACGTCCATTTTTCCCCACAGTGAATGTAGCTGTTATGATCACCAGCTGGGGTGTGCACAACTTCTACTAGATGGCACTCTATTCCACATCTGGATTACATTTCCCATAAAGCTTGCCACCTCTACAGATGACAATTTATCAGGACAATTTTCTTAATTGCTGCGTCACCTTTTTCTCTTTTGTTGACTATTTAAGACTCACATCAGAAACTGCACATGGATTGTCCAATTTGTTTGAATCATTCCTTTTAGCCAGGATGAACTGATTCAGGTTTCAGGAATTATATATTGATGATAGTTTGGCATCCTTTCACCAGATTTAGCAGAGACACCACTTACCAGCTTTGGACTTTTTCATTGTCTACATACAAGACATTTTTGAGAAAACATTTTACACTGTGTGCAGAAACCTGCACATGCTGAATTGGAAAGGGATCTGTGTCTTCTTGAGGATATATTATTTTTCTGTATGCAATATCAGAGACATTTAAAATTTCCTGGAAGAATTTGGAAGATATGAAGTTCCTACATGATCGTGCATTTTTTTTTTCATTCATTCATATTCTTTTTGACTTAGCCCCTTTATTAATCTGGGGTCATCACAGTGGAATGAACCGCCAACTTATCCAGCATTTGTTTTACATAGTGAATGCCCTTTCAACCACAACCTATCACTGAGAAACACCCATACACTCTTATTCACACACACACACACATTATAGACAATTTAGCTTACCCAATTCACCTCTACAGGTGTCAGGGTAATTAGGCAAGTCATAATGTAACAATAGTTTCTTCTGCAGACAATCAAAAATAAATATTGCTTGAGATAATATCGAGCTATTAAAATAGGTTTCAAAATATTTATACCTGCTTTTATTCTAGCTGAAATAAAACAAATAAGCCTTTCTCCAGAAGAAAAAATATTATAGGTAATACTGTAAAAAAAACCTGTTAAACAACATTTGGGAAATATTTATATATAACAATAAATTCACAGAAGGGCGAATAATTTTGACTTCAACTGATAATCATTTTGAATAATCGTGATTACAATTATGACCAAAATAATCGTGATTATGATTTTTTCCCATAATAGAGCAGCCATAACTGTAATATAACCGGGCTAGAATCATTTGTTTTCTCACTACAATCGATCCGCTCCAGAGTTTGTGTCAATCAAGCTGAGACCACCTCGTTTAAGCGATCTCTGAGCGATTGTTTTGGTGCGGATGCGAGCGTGATTGGTGGTTTCACATATGCCAAACGAACCACGCTAACTGGGCAAACAAGACAGGTTCTGAAACAAAAGTGTAGGTGTGAAAGCACGCTAAGACTCTGATTTTAATTTATAAAGCAGTCCATAGGCTAGCTCCTGATTGCATCAGTGATCTTGTGACACTTTCCACTCCTGCTCGCAGTCTACTTTGGGTCTTACCCTGTTCCAGCCACGCTTCAGACTTAGCATCATGGGTGGTCAGGCTTTTTTCATATTGTTTCGTATCTCAGCAAAATTATGGAATGCATTACCCATTAACATTTGGAATATTGTGTCTCTGGACTGTTTAAAGAAGCTTCCTAAGACTAACCTCTTTAGTCGTGTTTTAATGTGTGAACTGATGTTATCGTACTTATTGTTATATTTACCTATTTATTGCTTTTACTGTTTTATTGTTTTTGCCTTGTACACGCTTTGAGTTTGAGAAAAGTGCATTAAATTAAAATAAAATGTATTATAATTAAATATAGTTTAGTCTAATCTTTCTTTACATTTTTGTTACTTTCAAACACACAATTTAATTACTAATAACAGTATTTACTAGTAACAGCAATACAGATTAAGTGGTAATATTAGAAATGACCAATCACCTTTTAGATGACAAAACGCAGAAGGGATAAGGCTCACCATAGCACAAAGATAAAAAAAAAAAAAAAAAAAATCTCTGGCTGACTGATGGACACTGTACTTTGAGTCAACTTAACTTACAGTCACAGTTTTGCAACTGACATACCTTGATAAAGCAAGGTGTGAGATAATCAAACCTGAATTCAGGGTAAATATGAAGGGCATTAAAGCTTAGAATCTGGATTACCTCTTTATTGTAACACTGCCTGTTAGAGTCCACCCAGTTGGTCCAGTGGTGGTATAATATCTGGCGGGTGAAGGTTTCTGGCATTTTTGTCTTTTAGTAATTTGACTTGATGACAATTATTATTATACTTTATTTAATTATGAACAAGGTTTTGAGTTGAAATGTGAAGTCATTAAAGTATCTGAGGTATTGTAAATGGTATTTTAAATCATACATTAACCCAACAATTATTTTTACTTTTTTTTTCTCCAGTGACCACCCGAGAACAAGTAACCCATAGGTACAAACTAGTACTTAAAACATATAAAAAGAATCTAAGCATTCGGGATTGCTTAAAAAGGCACAAGGTGGATAAATCTACCTTATCCCTGACAAGTATAATTGCACAGGTATGTATGACCACAGATGTTGTAATAATTTTAGTGTTGTTGCTAAGTAGTTAAACAAAAAATCTTAGAAAATTACAGCCTGATCTAAATCTTTAGGTGATGCATTTATATTTTTTGTTTAGATTATTGAGTGATTCATCAGTGCAATCATTCTTGGTATGTATACTGCTGCTGCTAAACTATAGTTTTTTATTATCTGGTTTTATCTTTTTTGTTCACCCTATCTATATCAGAGCATAAGCTAATCAGAAACAATGTTCTTTATTGCAATACAGTTCAAAAGCAGCATAAAACACAGCTTTTAGATAAATAATATTGGAAATAGAAATACTGGATATTCACCTTCTTGAAGAGTTTAGATCCAACCCAACAAAACAAACTACTTTTTAATCTGAAAGGGTTTATGACAACTACTCACAGTAATAATCAGTTCAATGAGAGTTGCATAATCTGTTAGCCTGATATTAATTGGTTTCTATTGCTATACCTTTTTAAAATTCTACAAATTAAATTTCTGCACTTGTGATTACAGGTGGCAATTGCTTCAGAGGGAGAATTATATCAAGTTCCAGCATATTTAAATGGAACAACACTCCAGTGCTATTCAAAAGAATTACAACAGTTCCTTGTGAAGAAGGAACACAAGCTGTTGCCTATAAAAAACAAGTTCAGGCGTTGATCTTTGTTTCTTTGTATCTTTCTTTCTTCCTTTCAATTGAGTAAATAATTGAGCAGCTTTTTTTTTCCATCTGTTCAAGTGTATATAATAATTGTGTGATAGAAGTTTGTAAGAAAGTTTGTTTATGAGTTTGTTAATAAATGTTAATAATAAATAATTGTTATTGAAGTTGATGAAATTGATGTTTTTGCTTGTGCTTATTATGGTATGCGCTTTTACAAGTACTTTGAACTTAAAACAGCTAATGCTGTTACAGCATATTTAATTACTGTGTAACTAAAGGGATCAAGGCTTCACTTTATTTTACAACCCGCCAATGCTGTATTTACCCTGTAAATACAGGGAACAAGGAGGGAACAAGCTGGACTTCAATGCACAAGTGTATATTTGAACAGTAAGAACAGAAAACCACAGCTGCAGTTTTAATTGATTGAATGAAAAATTGCACACTACATTTTTCTATTAAATCATCAGCTATTTACTGAAGTGTAACAGTTGGTCTCCCGTTCTGCAGACAGCAGTAAAAATGCAAGCCTGTTTTAATCGGCATTAAACCCTGACAGTATATCATGCAAAAGTATTTGTTGATAGTGTTGAGGAATTGCTGGTGATGGTGAGATCAACGAGTAAGCTTTCACAAGGTAAGTGGTGTATGAAAAAAAAAAATAATTAAAAAAATTTATATATATGTATTGAATTGCAGATTTAAAATACATACAATATACAATACAGGTTGTGAATCTTTTGTTTAGTAAACAACCCTTATAAAAGCCCAAGCACTGAATAAGGGTACTATTAATAATGTACTTAAGCAGGTGTCTGCAGGTTGCACTAGGTTGTGACCACCCTTGCATCGTTCTTTATATAATACTTAAAGAAAAGTACTCCGTAAATTCAATATACTTACGGGGTACTTTGCGTGTTGCACATCTGCTTGTTACACCCTTATCATGTAAACATTACCTGTTTGTTCCTTTACACTTTATAGAAAAGTATACTGTAAAATTAATATACTTACACGGTACTTTGCGCGTTGCATGTCTGGTTCTTACCGCCATATTACCCAAGCATTGCATATCCGGTTGTTACCCCCTTATTACCCACACATTACCCATTTGTTCCTTTGCACTTTATAGAAAAGTACACTGTAAAATCAATATACTTACACTGTAATTTGCGTGTAGCATGTCTAGTTGTTACCCCCTTATTACCCAAGCATTACAGTTTGTTCCATTATACCAACACGTACGTTCATTTTACTAATAGCATACGTACACAAAAGTATGCTGTTATTTCACTGTACTTACGTGGTACTTTGCGGGTTGTAAAAGTAAGCGTTACCAAAAAAACATATGAAGAGTTTAGTTACAAAACGAGATATATCCATTTTTAAAAATGTTGGTTATTTGACATTATTATTTAAGACAGTGGTCACCAAACTTGTTCCTGGAGGGCCGGTGTCCTGCAGATTTTAGCTCCAACCAAACGCTATATATCCACCAAACGCTATATATCCACCTTATGCTATATTCTAAAAAAAAAGATTAAGTTATGTAAGTTAAGTTAAATAATTAACTTGTAGCTTGTTACAGAAAGAGTGGAGGGCGGCTCCATGTGTGTGATTGTAGCCTAAACTGCGGTCACACTAGAGTTTGTGTGTGCGAAATTCTGTTGTGCGGCGTAGCGAAAAGGGGCGGGATTAAACTAGATGATTAGACATTTAAAAAGCAAGCGATAGCTTAATGTTTTAAATTTCTGTCTAGAGAGGTCATGTTTTGATCCTCGATCAGTCTCACACAGTCAAGTGATGCGATTTCGCAGGTCAAAGTTCACAAAGCTGATGCATTCGCATGCGTATGAATGGAAATCTAGTCACACTGGAAAGCCCAGTGTGACCGCAGCTTAAGGCTTCATATTACATCAAGAATACATAGAATAAATGCACATCAGGTGTACTCAGATGCTTATAATCCACTGATAACACTGAGAAGTAACTTCCCTGATGAGCACGTTATAGGATGATTTGCAAGTTACCACAGCACATCATGGATCCTAATTTCCTAGCTGAGCTTAGGGCCTACCTTCTTTTGGGTGAATACCCCCAAAACTGCTGATAAACACCAGCGATATTGCATAATTAGGAGAGTATCAAACTTCACTATGGCTAGAAATTGGCATTACTTGAAGATAAATATAACAACTGTCTGCAGTGAGTGCTGCAAGTAAAATGATTGCACAATATTTAGCTGAGATACAACTCTTACAATATAAAAGAGATTTCATATATGACGTGTAATTACAAAAAAAAACATCTCAATGGAAAATAATCTTTTCCTTATCTTTTTCTCCTAAAAAAAAGAATCTATAATTTGGATCTGTACAATGAATATTTTTTCCCAATCTCTACAATATTTAGGTTTTGTGGCCCAGGGTCACATATATTTGAGAAACCATTTTATTCCTGTATAGGAGTAAGAGCTGGGTTTAGACACGTTTTTTAAATATATATTTTCTGCACATGACGTTTTATATTACATCAGAAAAATGGCTCTGATAAAGAGACGAAATGTAAAGTTGTGTGTAGCATAGAGGAGGCTGACCAACTTTTTAAAGAATTTCATGCAAGCAACATTGGTGCACATTGTGGGCAACTTAAGGCAAGAGATGCGATTTCTTAAAGATTTTACTGGCCTGGCATGTCAGAAGACATTGTGAAATGGGTAAGCTAATGCACTTTATGAATACTTCAGTTCACTGAATTTATGAAATCAAAAAATTACTTTTAACTTAATTCATATTATCATTGTTTGAGGTTTCACAGTGCACTGTTTGCCAAAAAAGCCGGAGACATGTAAAACACAAACCACATTATATTCCAATCAAGGTGCTACATCCATGTTTCTAACATTGTTTAATTGTCAGGGTTTTTGTGCTTTCTTTGTCTCCCTCTTGTGTGTTTATTTGTGTGCAGTTACACCTGTTACCAATTCCCTTGTTTCTCCATCCTCATTGCTCTCACCTGCTCTCCCTGATTATGTGTCTATTCAATCTCCCCTTCTCCCTCGTTCTGTGCTTGATAATTGTTTGATGTCAGTAAGCTTTCTAAGCTACTTGTCCTACCTGTAACCAAGTTTGTTGAGTCTTGTGAACTTCGTCTTGTCGTGCTCTGTCTCTACCCGTTTGTTGTTTGTTCCACTGTGCTTTGGCTCACCTCTACTCTGCCCACAGTCTGTGCTCGAGTAAAGCCAATCCATGCAATCTCCTGCCTGAGGTCTGTTCTATTATATTCAACAGTTTAGATGAGGAACCTTTGTGTTCGACCTGCCAGCATCGCCCAGGAGAAGGCCCTGTACTTTGACTGCCTGTGTTATATCTGTTACAAATGAGTGACTCTTTCTCATAAACCCTAGAAAATGAGTTTTGTCTTTGGTTGAAAAACTTTGTTGAATTTCTCCCTTGCTCCTTCAGAACACTGATATAAACTTTTGACAACAGTACAAATGTAAGATTTGTATTAAAGCAATATTTCACCCATAACTGAACATTCTGCCATCTTTTACACACCCTTCACATGCTTAAAACACATTTGCATTCCTTTATTCAGTTAAAGGAAGATATTTAGAAAAAAACAAGTGACCGAAAACAAATGATGAGGCAATTGTCATATTTGGGTGAACTATCCATGTAACATTTTGCATGTATCTAACAAAATGTCTTATTACAGTCCAAATGTTAAAAGTCAATCAAGGAAACATTGATTTCAGTAAATCAAGGAAGGGAGTTTGTCAACACTGTAAGCATTTGTATCCTTTTTTACAAAAAATGCTTCAAGTTTTGTATTTACCTTTTATGTTTTAGTGTTATTAGAGTACTTGCAAAGCTAGTGGAGGACAAACCCAGCAACTGGAACCAATATTTAGATGCAGCCATGTTTGGTCTGCGGACCAAAAACAGCTTACCACAAGGTTTTCTTCTCATGTTTGGGAGAGAAGCAAGATGCCCTTCTTAAGTCCCAGAAAGCTCAGGTGAAAAATATTTGTTTATAATTTTATAAAAAGTGCCAGGTATATATTTTCAAAGCTGTATATAGTAAATGCAAATGAAGAAAATATATTTCTCATTAACATGTTGCCAAACGTTGATTCTTCATTTGAAGTAGAGTGCTGTAAGGAAGAGGTAGCTGTTGACATCAGATGCCATGAGAACATTCTGCATCTAGTGGAGAAAAACACAGAAAAAACCCACAAAAGAACTAATCGGCGACTTTCAAAAAGGCAATGCCAAAGCCTTAAGGTGGGGGACATAGTATGGAGGAGAAATGTTCGCATTGAACAACGAAAGGGAGGAAAACTTGACCCTGAATATTTTGATCCCTTTATGGTGACCAAAATAGATAACAAATGTGTGGTCCATTTCAACTCTATAGGACAGTCCACGCAAAGGGTCAACATTGATCATTTGAAACTCCACCATGAGGAGAGGCCAAGAATACCTAAAAAATCAGGAAACATCAGATCCCCTTCGGTTGGGGAACTTCAGTGCCATGAATGGGAGGATTCGGATCAGAAGCCGCTTATCTGGAGAGTATTGAACGGGCCAATGAATGAAATTAATTGGCAGCGTAAGCTTGCGCAGGTGTGCGACATCTGCAATTATCTCAGCATATAAGCACACCTGAAGCCAGCAGACGCCATCCTTTTCGCTTCAGATCCTTTCTGAGTGAGTCGATGAGGGTTCCTCTTGCTGATCAGCACTTCAGAGCGAACGAGTGTGTCTCCCGGTCCAGAGTGGGTCTTCGCGGTGGCAGACGGTCGAGCTGGGTTACTCCCTTGCCTGCGGTTCTTTGGGTCCGGTCCTCCAGAGCGGTGCGTATAGTTGCAACTTTCCTAAAAGAGCAACACAGTCGTGCAGCACGTCCTTTTCAGGATGGCGCTCCGACTGTGCGTTTCTGGATGCGGGGGTTTCCTGTCTCCGGATGATGGACACGATCACTGCATTGCATGTTTGGGGGTCCAGCATGTTAATGCGGTGCTCGCGGGCGGTTCATGTCGTCATTGCGATGCCATGACCGTTGCACAGCTAAGATCGCGGCTAACTTTCGCAAGAGAGCGAGCCACCCCAGTTGCCTCCTGCTCTAAAAAAGCAGCGGGCGCTCGGGCAGATCTGAGGGTTTCAGCGGGAGCTAATCCGCCGCCCACGGGCTCGCGGACCTCTCGCTCCTCACGGCGCTCCATCCAAGCTTCGGGTGGTGAGAGTGATCCGTCTAACCAGATGGTAGCTCTCACACTCGCTGACACCGGAGATCAGATGTCCTCCGCGGCATCGGAGGGTGGGCTTTCATTGTCCGACGAAGATCCGGACCCGCTCGCCCCCTCCGGGCAGGTGAGCGCTGTCAAATCGGATCCTGAAGCGGACATGTTAGCCGTGCTTTCCCGTGCTGCTTCGGCCGTGGGGTTGGAGATGGTTTATCCCCCAGCTCCGCGGCCGGACCGACTAGATGGGTGCTACGTAGAGGACCAGAAGGCGAAGCCTTCGAAGCCTCTCGTCCCCTTCTTCCCGGAAGTGCACAGTAGGCTCACGCAGTCCTGGAGGGCACCTTTCTCTGCCCGTGCTGCGAGTGCCTCCGCCCTCACCGCCCTTGACGGCGGAGCTGCCAGGGGGTATGAGGCGATCCCGTCAGTGGAGCGCGCTATCGCGGTCAATCTTTGTCCGCGCGGCGCCTCTACGTGGCGGGGTTTGCCCCGCCTCCCGTCCAAAGCCTGTAGGTTGTCTGCCTCCCTCGGAGCCAGAGCTTATAAGGCTGCGGGCCAGGCTGCTTCTGCTTTGCACGCGATGGCCACCTACCAGCGCTACCAAGCGCAGGGGCTGGCCGAGCTGCACGAGGGCGGGTCCAACCCAATCTTATTACATGAGCTGCGCACCGCGACCGACTATGCTCTTCGGACTACTAAGTCCGCCGCGTGTGCGCTGGGGAGGACGATGTCCACACTTGTGGTTCAGGAACGCCACCTCTGGCTAAACCTGGCCGATATGCGCGAAGTTGACAAAGTTCGCTTTCTTGACTCGCCCATATCCCAGGCTGGCCTGTTCGGCGACACCGTCGGTGAATTCACCCAGGAATTCAAGGCGGTGAAAGAGCAGTCGGATGCGATGGGCAATGTCATCTATCGGCGTGGCCGTAAGCCCGCTCCGCCCGCCGAGCCATCCACCTCCGCTGTTCCTCGCCGAGGGCGCCCGCCAACGAGTGCTGCCCCGCCCCCGCCTGCGCCTCCGGCTAAGCAGGCGCGGCGTTCACCTCGAAAGCAGGCAGCCCCTCCTGCCCAGGGCGCCGTTAAGTCCGGTAAACGGACCGCGAAGCGTCCCTGAGACAGGCCATCCGGAGAAGAGGAAACTTGCTCTTTCCCCGCTGGAGGGCGGGGTCCTGATAACAACGGTACTTTTCAGTGCCACCAAAACATCAGTAAAAGAGCACTTTTTCCCTTCCCCGGATGTGACTGCACGAGTTCTGCCAGTCCTGGACGCGCTGCCTTCCGGCTCGCAGACTCTACGTGCTTCGCCAGTGGCTCACGAGCGCTGGGGGGACGGTCTCCCTTTCCTCAGCCCTCCAGCCCCCTCTCCGGAGTCAGGGTGCGGAGCCAGAGCGAATCGCTCTCCTCCAGCTCTTCCGCGGGACCCTCGTGCTTCCCGGATCAGCACACCCACTCCGCGCTGCCCCACCGCTGGTACGTCAGCGATTGTAGCGATGACTCCATTAGCGAGGGCTCTGCCTGCCTGGTTAGCGCGGGCCAGCCCCTCGCGGTGGCTCATACGCACAATCAGACTCGGTTACGCGATTCAGTTCGCGAAACGGCCCCCCAAGTTTACGGGCGTGTATTTCTCCAGGGTCAACCCCCTGTCCGCCCCTGTCTTGCGAGAGGAGATTGCTGCCCTCCTGGCGAAGGGTGCAATCGAGCCGGTTCCTCCAGCCGAGATGGAGAGTGGGTTTTACAGCCTATACTTCATCGTACCCAAAAAGAGTGGTGGGTCACGGCCAATCCTAGATCTGCGCGTTTTGAACCGCTGTCTGCACAAGCTGCCGTTCAGAATGCTCACGCAGAGGCGCATTCTCCAATGCGTTCGTCCTCGGGATTGGTTTGCAGCCATAGACCTGAAGGACGCGTATTTCCATGTCTCCATTCTTCCACGCCACCGCCAATTTCTGCGGTTTGCGTTCGAGGGTCGAGCGTGGCAGTACAAGGTCCTCCCCTTCGGGCTCTCTCTGTCTCCGCGGGTCTTCACCAAACTCGCGGAGGGTGCCCTAGCGCCCCTTCGGCTCGCGGGCATTCGCATACTCAATTGTCTCGACGACTGGCTGATTTTAGCCCACTCGCGGGAGCAATTGATTATGCACAGGGACAAGGTGCTTCGGCATCTCCGCCTACTGGGGCTTCAGGTCAACCGAGAAAAGAGCAAACTCGCCCCCGTGCAGAGGATTTCTTTTCTCGGGATGGAGCTGGACTCGATCACCATGGTAGCGCACCTCTCCGAGGAACGCGCTCGCCTGTTGCTGAACTGTCTGAGGGAGCTCGACAGCAAACTAGTGGTCCCACTGAAGTTCTTTCAGAGGCTCCTGGGGCATATGGCATCCGCAGCCGCCGTCACGCCGCTCGGGTTGCTCCATATGAGACCACTTCAGCACTGGCTTCACGATCGGGTCCCCAGACGCGCATGGCACGCGGGCACACACCGGGTCTCGGTTACTGCGCTGTGTCGCCGCGCCCTCAGCCCTTGGAACGACCCCTCGTTCCTACAGGCCGGTGTGCCTCTAGGACAGGCGTCCAGCCATGTTGTTGTTTCAACAGACGCTTCCAACACGGGTTGGGGGGCCGTGTGTCGCGGGCATGCGGCTGCGGGCCTCTGGAAGGGTGCCCAGCTGCATTGGCATATCAATCGCCTAGAGCTGTTGGCAGTGTTCCTCGCTCTCCACCGCTTTTTACCGGTGCTGGGCATGCGCAAGTATGCGTTTCCCCCAGTGAGCCTGCTCGCGCAGTTTCTGTGCAAGGTCAGGGAGGACGAGGAACAGTTTCTGTGCAAGGTCAGGGAGGACGAGGAACAGGTTCTGCTAGTTGCGCCCCTTTGGCCCAACCGGACCTGGATATCAGAGCTCTCACTCCTCGCGATGGCCCTCCCCTGGCGGATCCCTTTGAGAGAGGACCTACTCTCTCAGGGACAGGGCACCATCTGGCACCCTCGCCCCGATCTTTGGAACCTCCACGTGTGGTCCCTAGACGCGAGGAAGACTTAGGTAACCTACCGACTGCGGTGGTTAATACCATCACTCAGGCTAGAGCCCCCTCCACGAGGCGCGCCTACGCCCTGAAGTGGAGTCTATTCACTGAATGGTGCGTCTCTCGCAGAGAAGACCCCCGAAATTGCCAGATTAGTGTTGTGCTCTCTTTCCTTCAAGAGAAGTTGGACAGCAGGCTGTCGCCCTCCACTCTCAAGGTTTACGTGGCCGCCATCTCCGCTTATCATAGCGCGGTAGCTGGCGGCACCGTGGGAAAGCATAACCTGGTCATCCAGTTCCTTAGGGGTGCTAGGCGAATTAATCCATCTCGCCCCCCTCTCATGCCCTCTTGGGATCTCGCCCTCGTTCTCACGAGTCTGCGATCCGATCCCTTTGAGCCACTCGAATCAGTATCTCTAAGATTTCTGTCCCTGAAGACAGCTCTGCTGGTTGCGTTGGCCTCCATCAAGAGGGTCGGGGACCTGGAGGCATTTTCGGTCAGTGACTCGTGCCTGGAATTCGGGCCGGATTACTCTCACGTCATCCTGAGACCCCGCCCCGGTTATGTGCCCAAGGTTCCTACCACCCCCTTTAGAGATCAGGTAGTGAACCTGCAAGCGCTGCCCCCGGAGGAGGCAGACCCAGCCCTTTCTTTAATTTGTCCAGTTCGCGCTCTGCGCATTTATGTGGACCGTACTCAGAATTTTAGATCATCTGAGCAGCTCTTTGTCTGTTATGGCGGTCGGCAGCAGGGAAGTGCCGTATCAAACAAAGATTATCCCACTGGATTGTGGATGCCATTTCACTCGCTTATTCGAGTCGAGGTCAGCCGTGTCCCCCGGGGGTTCGTGCACACTCCACTCGGAGCGTTGCATCCTCTTGGGCGCGTGCACGCGGCGCCTCTCTAACAGACATCTGTAGAGCTGCGGGCTGGGCGACACCCAACACATTTGCAAGGTTTTACAATCTGCGAGTGGAGCCGGTTTCCTCAAGGGTATTAGGTAACCCTTTGGTGATTGAGGAGACAACTCGGTAGGGTGTTGAAACACGCTTGCGGCGCCATTCTCCCTAACACGGAGGTACGTGCGCCTTTTTTATCTGTCAGTAAAGTTCCCCGTCAGGTGAGCCCTGCAGATTCCTCCGTGGCCCCCAGCACTGACTCAGCGGAGGAGTCACTTGCTGGCCCACTACGTTGTAGGTCTGCCCGCTGGTCAGCCCGCGTTTTGGGTATAGGTGCCTGCTATGCGTGATCCCCACTAGGCGATCCCATATGCTTATTCCGCCACGGTTAAGTCCCCCCCCTGGGTGGACCCGTGTCTTCCCTCTCCGCTAACCACTCTTTTGCTATGCGTACTCCCCCTTTTTAGGGCTAGTCCATAGGTAAATTCTGCCATCTATCCCCCCCTTGGGTAACGGATGGCCTCCGCAGCGTCCTCCCTATCGGGATTGCACGCTTCCCAACGTACTGTCGTATTTCCTAGAATTATCTAGATGCTCACGACTTCCCAAAAAATATATCTAAATCCGTAAAACTTCTGTTGAAGTAGGATAAATTAGGGCCAGGGACACGTTGGAGGACCGCGCCCCCCATGATGTGGGTGCGTCACGCTTGCTTGACTATCTCCTCATCGGGGGTGTTGGTAAGGTGCAGTCATTATGGCGCTTTCCATATTCTCCCATTCATGGCACTGAAGTTCCCCAACCGAAGGGGAACGTTCGAGGTTACAGAAGTAACCCTTCGTTCCCCGAGGAGGGGAACGGAAGTGCCATATTCCGTCGCCATAATGACTGTCCCTTAGCTGTTTGAAAGTCTCTTCAGCTTAAAAGGATGGCGTCTGCTGGCTTCAGGTGTGCTTATATGCTGAGATAATTGCAGATGTCGCACACCTGCGCAAGCTTACGCTGCCAATTAATTTCATTCATTGGCCCGTTCAATACTCTCCAGATAAGCGGCTTCTGATCCGAATCCTCCCATTCATGGCACTTCCGTTCCCCTCCTCGGGGAACGAAGGGTTACTTCTGTAACCTCGAACGTTTTCTCTTTGCTACCTCAGCCCCATTTTCAGTTCAACCTCAAATCACTTCAAGTCTGTCCACCTCAGGATGCCTGTTGTCCAGATGAGGATATTTGGCCTTCTCCTCCTCCATCTCCACCTCCTCCTCCTCCACCACCTTCACCTCTTTCTCCTCCAGCAGGACAATCCTGTCCAATCTGGTCACAAAAAATGTATGTAACTTGGAAAACGTAACTTGGACCTTTTTTAGCTTAAAATGGCAAATACATCAAATAATTGATTTCCTTCATTACTATTCCTTTATCATGCAGCGATTCAAGATGCATGGGGAGGAAAAAATGCACATGTTCTGCTTTCCCGCATTGACAATTATAAACTCTTTTACTGGGACATAGTTGGGACAGCTCCCAATAAAGAAGTTGAGAGTGAGGTAAAGAGAGATTTGTCTGCATGGCATGTATGTACACATTTCAGTAATGCTTTCCTGTTTATTTACTATTTCTATATTTCTAACATTTAGGTGATCAATGCATACATGGCCCTTGTTGTGAAAAAACACAATTTTGCACAAGAAAAAAAGCACTTCATATTGACACATGGAATTAATTGGATAGAGGAGGGAAAGGGCTCAAGATTCAAGGTAAGCATATAAGAACTGTTTTTGCTCATATATGAAGTTACCTCAAGCCAAACTCAAAGTTTATGTTGTGAATTTTATTTTATGTACTTACCCTTGTGTCAGGCTTTGTGTGATCATCATTTTATGTCTAGTTTTGAAAGTAATAAATTATGTTTGCCTTTTTAGTGTGATCCAACAAAATACGCTTTCATGTTGGGAGCTGGCCATGAGCCTGGGCACTGGATATTGGGAGTAAGATCAAATTTACTAATTTACTAAAAAAAAATTTACTATTTACTAAGCTTTAAAGAGAAATACTGTACCATATTTTTAGTAGCAGTGAAGGTAAATCCAAGTTTACAATTCTCCAGGTAATCTTTTCTTCTGAGAAAAGGAGCCTTGTATTGGATCGCCTCGGAAAGGATTCTGGCAAAATCAAACAGTGTTTGGAGTCAACTAGGTAACCAATGAATTCATAAATGTAGAAACGGTCTTTTTTGAGGGGATATATATATATATATATATATATATATATATATATATATGCATTTATGACAAATTGTATAGAATTTATATGTGTATATATTTTTGTTTCTATTGTTTTTGTTAGGGCTTTCACAAGAAAACAAAGCTGCCAGGTGTCCAGCCAGCACAGAGCCTCACAGCCTCCAAAAAGATGCCACCTCTTATGGTATATTTGTCCTAAAAGTAACTTTGCTTTTATTCTGTGTTATTGTAACTGTAGCATTTCAAATAATTATTCACTTTAATATATATATATATATATATATATATATATATATATATATATATATATATATATATATATTAATCAGACCACAGAAAATGTATAATATTAAAAATATTGCAAAATTAGAAAATGTTAATTCTATATTACACTTTTGAGATTACTAATTGTCAAACTGTCAAAAAAGAATTTCCATGGTAACTACCCCGCCCCCTCCCCCATTGACTAAGGGTGCTTTCACACCTGTGAATTGATTCAGTTGTTCCGAAACAGAGATTACAATTGTTACATTGTTGCTCTTTGCTCTTGGAGCAGTTTGCTTTCACACTGCAAAGTTTCTAATCGGACCAAAAGAGCTAAAACAAGTCATGTGCGAGTAAACTCTCCTCACATTGGTCAGAGTGTCAGGGTTTATTTTGCAGCGTCCCGCTCAGCTGTCAGGAGAGGTGGTGGTTTGATGGCGATTAACAGGGTGCGCGCGACGTGTCTGAGGAGAGATGCAGTGGGGAGGGGTGAGAAGGGTGCGCGACGATGCCTATTTGAGGACCGGGAGGGAGACGCGAGATTACTGGGAGATCATCACTCGTTTGCGGGCATCCGGAGACTCGCCAAACTTCCTGCCCTACTTATAATTCTCTCTTCATATAGCCGTAAGCCTATTGCATATCCATAAAACACTGTGATATAACTGAGCTCGGATCGGATTGTTTTCTCACTGCAGTCAAACCACTCCAGGGTTTGTTTTAATCGAGCCGAGACCACCTCATTCAAGCGATCTCGGAGCGATTACTTTGGCGCGGAACAGAGCGCGATTGCCCTGTTCACATATGCCAAATGAACCGCGCTAACTGGGCAAACGAGACACGTTCCGAAACAAAAGTGTAGGTGTCGTAGCACCCTAAGACTTAATAAACCTTCCATATAGTTGAACTTGATTCTATCTTTTGGTTCAATAGATGACCTTAGTGAGCTGTGACTCTATTGTGGGGAAAATAATATAGAAGTGGGAGACCAAGGAAAGAAAGGGGAAAAGCACTGAAAACCACCACCTTGTTCTTGGGTAAGGACCTTTCGAAATAAGATGGTCAATCTCAGTGCTCTGCCTAACCCTGGGAGAAATAACATGTATTATTTCTTCATTACAGATTCAGTGTGACACGTGTGACCCTGACCCCACAAAGCCGTACAACAGTGCAGCATGTTAATCCCATACTCTTTAAGTTAATAGTTCAAGTTTTGTTAAATTAAATGTTATCTTGAATTGAACCTTTTTTTTAAATATACACAAATAAGTAAATAAAAACATTTTATTGCAAGTTTAAAGTATGGACTTTCTGTTTTAATTTGTGTGCCTACATTCTGTCTAATCAGCATTTCACACACATTCACAACATTTCACAATATTTTCTTTTAAATTTAAAACACAATTAAGAAATTGTATAAACCTATTTCAGGAAACATTTAAGAGGATCAACCGTAATCTACGTAACTGCTTATCGGGGAAAATGAAGGCAAAAACATACTGATTTATTTATTTATTTTAAATCATAAAATTAAGGTAAAAATGTGCTATACTGCTTATATTATAGTAAAATGGTTCTTGGATAGGCTGGTTTAATAGATATGAATTTAACATCTTCATATCAAAGGCAAGAAAAATATATTGAATGGAGAATGATGCGCGCTGATAGTGTTCACAGGAGCCTAGTGCGTTCACTTGATGGCATGTACGCTGTTTGCGTGTCCAATCCTGAATAAGGGAGCGTTTTCAAGCCAACTGTGAGAACAGCGCCTACTAGGGTTACAGAAAACAATAGTCACAGAATTTGGTGTAACACCGGCACCCACATGAACACTACCTTTACTTTTTCTCCTTTTAATTTATACTCTTGTAATATTTCAATAACTAAATCTTGACTACAGTCTGAGTGTTTTGTTTCAATACTTAAAAGAGCAGAATTACAATCTGAGCCAACTAAACTTTCCTTAATTCCAGAATCTTTCACCCATTGTAATGCTAAACTTATTGCCAACATTTCCCCAACTTTACCCTAATTGACCTAGTTAAGCCTTAAAATGTCACTAAGTTGAATACTTGCATCTTAAAAAATATGACGGTGTGAATTGAACAAAGCACTGCAAAGTGTTTCACGGATCAAAGAGCCCAACTAAATCAGCCCCTCACTCCATAATGGTGACACAAAAAACAACTAAATTTCTGTTGGATCTTAATCAGATTATGGAAGTCCAAGCAGTCAGTAATAAGTGTGTCTGCTGTTGTTTGTGGAGTCGTTTAAGGATCCTCTGCTGAGACTGAAGGTGTTTTATTTTACTTGATTTTATTTAATGCTGTAACTAAAGTCACTCTTTATGTTTCTTGTTTCTTTCCTTCAGTGATTGTGATTATTAACAGCAGGTGGTCATCAGTGTCTGAATTTACTCATTAGTGTTCATTAACTCTGTCAGGTGAACTATATTGGTGAACTAGTTGATGGAATAGTGAACAAGGGCACAAAGTGTGATTTCAAACACAGACTTCAAAATGTCGAGTCTGAACTCTGTTCGCTCACAGTTTTGGTTACTTTCTCGAAAACAAAAATGTTACCCAGAATGCACTGTTTTTAACAGAATACTACTGTTTTAGTGAAAAAACATTATTTAACCATAGAATCTGACCGTTTTTAACAGCAATGTTTTACAGTGTCGCTTCAACAACTGTCACTCCAACTGTTCAGCTACCCTTCACCTCCCTGCATCAGTTTTCAGCAAGCCGTTCTTTGAGCAAGCCGTTTCAGCCATATAGTAAAGACTCCAAAAAAATTGAATCCAACCCAGTCATGGGAGCACACCTTTTTTTGCTGTGCTCTAGTAAACACAGCAGAAATTCCAAGTGTTGAAGAAGGCATGTGCCTCCAGGCAAGTGGACTTGGGAAAAAAAGTGAGGTTTTCTGATGTGCATTGCACACCATAGAAATTCATTGATATTGTTGAAGATGCCTTTCCTCCTCTTAAACATTCTGGAGGCTTTAAAATAATGTGTTGCTGCAGGAGCAAGCAACTCATTGATATTGTTATGCCACCAGATGGTTATTCAGTAAACTTTCCCAAGAACAGAAGCAGTTTGAACAAAGCTGTGGCGTACATTGTTCCGCTGCAATGTAAACTTCCTCTGAATGGTGATCATCAAAAGGTAGGTAATGTCAATAACTTTTTGTTGTGGGTTATATGTAAATTTTCCCTTAGTGTTGTTGTGAATTACATTTTAGGAAGACAGTATGGGACAAGGTAAGCCTTTGCAGCAAGCATGGGTGAACTGCAAACAAGTAGTTTCACTATATGTTATGGAAAGTCACAGAATACAATGTAACACAAGGTAAGACAGAGTCAATCCTGAAATCCTATGTATTATTGCCAGAGAACGGCTAAGATTTTGTCCACAAACCTTTTTAAACTAGGAATACTGCTCAATCTAAAGTAACTTTTGTAAATATAACTAACAGTAGGAATAGTATAAAGTACATTGTAATGATCTTCCGATTCAATTCTATTCCCTGAACATGTCAATATGGCCATTAGTGAGTAAGGGTCTGTCCTCACCGACTGCATTTTTCAACTCTACCACACGGGTTTACCGTTGTTTTCTATGTGAACACATGGTTGATGGACATGTTTGACTTTTAAGCTTGAATCTTTAGAAAGGCCACGTATTTGAGCAACGTATTTTTTAGACTGTACAGTCATAACTCATTTTCAGAGCAGTGGGCCAATCAGAAGTAATCATAGGTGGGACAATCGTTGCCAGTTTCTGTTTGCACACACTGTGTGGTGGTTTGCAGTGTAGGCATGCGTGCAGAGGGTGAACTGTGAACCATAACATGCATCACAAACACACATGAACGGCAATAATTTTTCAAAGTCTGTTTTCTATTTTTCAGTCAATGTCACCTCGTCAAGTCTTTAAATGACACTGTAATGTAAATGCTAGTAAAACTTGTGTTTAATAAAATAAAAAAAATAAAAAATAAACATGCGTTTGAAGGCTTCGGCTGTTCTCCGGCACTTGCCGACTGTTTGCAAATTCAAGACCATGGTGTTTCCGAGCGACCAATCCGTTTCTGATTAATAATAGCCTATGCTTTGCCGAGTTCAAGTTCAAGTTGCTTTATTGGCATGACATTCAGTACAGTATTGCCAAAGCATTTCAAATATGAAATATATTAAAACCATTGAAAAAAAATAATAATGATAATAATACAGATAAGGTATAATGACAAAAACAATACATTTGATAAATATAACAACAACAACAATAATAATAATAATAATAAAAAGTTTAAATTATTTAAATAAGATACATGAACTTAAATTAACCATTTCTTATGGTGTGTAGGGTGTATACATATTTTCCAGCTAGTCTCGATGTCAATTCGTCCTCTCTCTCTCAAGTTCAAGTTCTTTTATCGGCATGACATTCAGTGCAGTATTGAAAAAGCACATCAAATATTATGTTTATTAAGAAGGTTCCAGTTGTTTCAGAAATTGTTGGAGTCAACAGATTTTTCAATTGTTTTGAGCTGTTTTTGGGTGTACTCTACTTTCTGATTGTGTTTTTATATTTTATTAAGCTCCTCATAGTACCGAAGACGTAAATCTGTATTTTCTGGTTGCCTGTGTTTTTGATTTGCTAGTTGTCTTAATTTTTTCCTCATTGTTTTAACCATGACTGAAGTTTTTTTTTTCCTTCTTCTTCTTTTCAGCAGCAGCAAAAGCCCCTACCCCTCCACAATGGAGGCGGATATGGCTAAGGTTGCCCGTCGCCTCAGCCAGCGGTGCGAGCTGCATCCCTGGACCCAGATGGAATTTCGCAGCTTCTGCGTGGCCACACTAGTGTGGCTACACCATCTGGGTCATGTAAGCATTAGGGAGCTTAAGGTAAGGCCAGAGCCAACACCTTTTAGTCGCGTTCAAAACACTGACTTGTTTGCTTTTTGAGCCCTGTAACAGGCCTCATATCTGTTCTTATGCTCTACACGCACAGGTGCGGGAGTGGCTGGGCAGGCGGCCAGAGGGGGACGCTGTCATTCTGACGCTTCCCAGCGAAGCCGTGAGCCTGAGCTGGAAAGAGGAAGAGGCAAGTTGATCCTAACCAAAGATAATTACCGTAAAAAAATTTATGACTAAAACTGTCTGGTGAGAAATGCCATTGTAGAACATTTTAATTCATGATTAAACTGATGTCCTTGTATGTTGTAAAGTGTTACATGTCTCGTGTGTAACCTATGCACCTCTCTCTTTTGCCGCAGTGGCTGGAGTGCTATTTCAGGCACGTCCGTCCACTCTGCCTTAAGGCTCAGGCTCCGGGAACAGATGACAGAGGATGCTTCTTCCTGGGAGCGTCAGGACTCCCCCTCACTAACCCCACCGCAGACATACAGCGCCTGAAAGCAAAGCAAGTGTTTTTAGCCTGTTATTTTGTGTGTAAATTTCTACCCATGCACTTTTCAGGAATTACATATACACACATGCATACATACATACATACTGGAGCTGCACGATTCTGGCTAAAATGAGAATCAGAATTTTTTTTTGCTTAAAATAAAGATCACGATTTTCTCACAATTCTATAAAGGTATGGTAAAAACAAACATATGGCACAACATCGATAATAATATTATGTGTAGATCTAAATAGTTCTATTCTACTTATAATAATTCTGATGTTGAATTATTATGTTTGAGATATATGTTTGCAATCTGTCATTGACAACATCATTAGACAGTTTTATTCACTGGTAAAATCAGACATTTGTCATTATTAGATTATATTCAACAATATATTGGCTAGAGTAGTTATACTGACACTGTAAACATTTATTTTCATGCACAACTGTGTGTTCGCTATGAAAGAAAAACATCAAATGCTTGTCATAATCATAACTCTATAATGCGATATGATCATTTAAATGAAGTGCACACTTTCGGATTCATTTTGACTGCTGTTCATACTTCGCATGCTGCTCCCAAACGATCACTCTGTGCCACAAACTGAATATTATTTACAACTTTATTACCTGTTACTCGCAACATATGCAGGTTCTGTTAACGAAAGTAGACACGCGCACGCCCTCTCTGTGATAACAGCTCACAGTCTGCAGCTCCTGTCACATGTGATTTCCTGACCACGAATACAGCATAATATTAATTTTTAGGGGAATTATACCTTATAAATACTGTATATGACTCATTCAACATCATTTGGAGGTGTCAATGTCACTGAGTAACGTGTGTGAAACAATAAAAAGACTCATGAAGCCGCCTTTTCTTCTCTCTGAACTTAAAAATATGATTGACAGAATCGTAGAAATGCTGGATTAAGATCGTTTAGGGGGTCGAATCGAGATCTTGATCTTTTTACGATTAATTGTGCAGCTCTAATACATACATACATGCATACATACAAGAAAGAAAATGACCTCAGATTCTGTCTGGCCCCAGCCATCACTGACATCTTGCTCTATACATTTCAACAGGTACGTCAAGAGGCAGCCCGCACTGCCCCCTACCACCGCCGCTCGATATATAAACAGTAAATAGTAGTAAATATAAATAAAAAATCTATAATAATACATTTAACAATCTGTATATTCAGGATAAAACAGTAATAAAAACAATAATAGTCAGTGTAAGAATTGAAATATTACAAATATTCTGATATCTTTGACAATTCAAAACATGAGCTGAAGACAGGGCCAATGGACTCCACAACCCACCAGGGGGGAATGTGTGAAAAACCAGTTCCTGCTGCATTTGCATCTGACTATGCTGAGACTCAGCTTCATCCCCCCAACTCACACATATGGTCATTTCAGTGTTTCAATGTTTTAGAATAACCAAACTGACTTTAACTATCATGTTTGATATCATTTGAAATGTCTCAGTGCGATTGGTACAATGGTCTCATTCTCTCAGAAATAGACATAATCAAAACAGTAAATATATAACTTCAGGCATCTTTTGAACCACTGTGAAGGGTGTGACTTTTTACACACACCCCCTTCCTTGAGGGAATTCTTGGATTATTTAAGGCAAGGTTTGAGAAAAACTCAGCGCGATTCTGCCTACCCAGACCAGCCCATAACATAGAGCTTAGGCTCCACGTTATGTAAAATTTACACATTATGTATATTTCAAAGTCAGGAATGCATCTTTTTCATCTTGGATTTATCTTTGATAATTTGATGTTTTGTATTGATCGTTTATGAATTGACTGATTGAATTGGCATAATACATTTACCTGACTAATAAATTGTTATGTTTTGAATTATTCAAATAGTCCTCGTGTTTTTATCACTGATAAATGTTGTTGTCCATAGCACTACAAGCCACTGTACAGGTTAGTAACGGACTAAAACATGTTAGACGGAGCAGCGTGGCACGCTATACAATGTTGTTAGAGATCCGACTAGCAAATTGGCATTATTTCATGTTTACGTAGACTGCAAAAGGCCAACTATGGGTTTTCTATTTAGAACAACAAAATATTGTTGAAACTACTTTAAATGTGGATATTTAGGCCTTCATCTACAAACTTATAATCCTGTGCGATTATTATTAAAATACTTTGTCTTGATTAAGTAGATAACAGACCTATGGGGACCACATAAAAATCTCCTAAATTGAGTAAGTAGAGTTCTGCCTTCTTAGGAGAGTGGTTAATCGCCTCTGTTTAATGACCAAGACTGACAAGCTTGTATTAAGAGATTGTATACCCGGCCGGTGCAAGACTCGGGATGCTATAGGAATCTGAGTAAATGAGAATAAGGTATAATAACAAATTAAAATAATATTCAATCATAATCTAAAATAATGTAAAAGGAAACAAAATAACTTTATCAATGTTTTCTTATTGGAGTCAGATAAAACGAAAGATATACTCCTATCAAATTTATATATGTATTTAACTCAATACTATTTGTGCTTAAAAGAAGACAGTGACGCGCAAGAATCCTTCTGCCGTCTGATTGGCTGCCGTCGTTGAACCAAACAGGCGGACCTTACAAAGTGGTGACCAACCAACGTGATCTCCCCTCCTGAGGCGAGTGACTTCTTCTCCAGCGCGAGTTTCAGTCTTGATTTCCAAAGGAAGTATGAGGTTTGATCTGCTCCTTCGCTGTCTACGACTATCTTGGTAAGTTCGTTCCTTTATCTTGTAGAAGTGTTGAGGGAAAGCCTTCGTTACACCCCACATATAGACACATTTGTAGAACGGGTCGGAATACCCAATTTTAGACCGGAGACCGAATCCGGTGGGAAATAATTAGTGGGAAACATGGCTTCGCAGGCACAGTACAGTGATAGTGTAGATCAGGGAATTATGGAGGATCATGCCCTACAAATAAAAGAAACCCTTTTCCAACTAAGAGGAAAAGGCTTAGATCTCACGTGGAAAAATAACGAAATAATATCCTGGTATATGACAGAAGGAGAAAAGTTAGCCTCAAAATCGAAATACAAAAAAACCCTAACTGCCATCGTCTACCTCCTGCGAAAAAATGATGTTAAGACAATAGCCGATTACAAGCACATGATTGTTAACATAAAAGAAATAGAAAGGACACGATCTGAGGAATTACAAAAATTACGAAAACAAGTTGAAGCGTTCGAGTATGAAAAGCAAGGATGGGCGAGACAGAGCGAGTTAATGGCGAGGAAAATAGATGGGCTTCAACAGAAACTCCAAACCGACGACAACTATATATCTGCTCTTGAAGACTGTTGTGATAATGCAGGCTTCCCAGTGGCTGCAGTTAAACAAGCAGCACTAGGTAAACTGAAAGATCAAGCGACAACTAATGATAATAATAATGATGATGAAGACGATAAAGATAATGTTGCTGCATTAGAGAGCCAAAGACCGAAACAAATTCAGAACCGAGCCTCCGCTCAAAGCCACGAACCAAACCAGCGAAGTCCCGTTGTAACCAGAACAAAATCAAACGAAGCGCCTCCGAAAGTGACAAAAGTTGCCGTCTTAAAAACCATCACGAATGCGAACGATGAAATAACCACGATCAGCCGTCCGCTAACATGCGACGAATGTTGTAAACACAAACAAGTCATAGGTATGATGCCCAATAAGGGACCATTTGAGCCATACTGGGAAACATTGATGCTACAGGCCACAGTGTACAAACTTGAAGTCAGAAATGTATGGCAAATCGCACTATTGACTATTCCTGAGGAACTCAGACCAAAATTAACTGCGGAGATGAAATCTGGGGACATCATAAAACGCAATAACAGGGAAACTGACGAAGCTATTTACGAGCGATTAAAACAAACTCTACTAGACATAAGGGGCCCAACGGTTTTGGATTGGAGTAAAATATTAGAGATAAAACAAGGAAATAGTGAATCATTTGAAAGCTACGCTGAACGCCTGTGGGTAACATATAAAGAGAATGCTGGTATGGAAAACGCTAGCCGGGATCACGATCCACTGTTACAGATAATAAAAAGCAATGCTGGCATCCCTGTACAGAGAGCTTTAGCAAATGGCGTAGACCCATCCGAAAATACTTTCAGATCCATAGTAGACATGGGTTCGAGAATAGAGAGTAGATGGAAATCAAAACCCAGAGCTGTAGCATCGGCTCAGTGGTTAACAGAAGGAAAAGGCGAAAATTACTCAAAACAGACAAAAGTATACTGCCATTATTGCAACAAACCTAATCACATAGCCAGAGACTGCCGTCGTCGAGAAAAGAGATGGGGAGAGAAAAAAGCCCACAAATCACCGGATCCTCGTGGTGAGGATTCCGAATTATTAAAACAATTCTCAAGCTTCATTTCTGAGTTCAGAAAACAAAATAGCCAAACTAGGACCGAAAGTGCCCGTAACACAAACGAAAGTTATCATTCACCATAGGAAACCGTGGCCTCCATAGCTGTCGGGAACATAGTCAAAAGCTGAAACCGAATCAAGATAAGGGCTAATCTAGGAGGCCGGTTAGCCGACATACTTCTTGATACCGGCGCAACTTGTTCCCTCACAAATATTCCATTACCCCTAACAGATAAAACAATCCAAATACAAGGCATTGACGACACATTAATGATTGCAACATTAACACCGCCTGTTCAACTCGATTTAGGCGTTACAACACTGAGAGAATCCTTCTGGTTTTCACCAGAAAATAGCGAGGGAACTGTGTTGGGGATGGACATCATGAGAAAACATGGCTTTGTAATTCATTGTTTTGAAAAACAAGTTGAGATACAGACAAACAAAACAACAAAGAAATGTCTGCCGAAAAACAAAGCCAGCGTCATGTCCATAACCATCACAGATCCCGTTCAACAACTAATAAACAAACATGAAAGCATTTGGGCTACACATGAACATGATTGCGGTCTTATCGATTACGTAGTACACCTTGAGGGGGAACCACCTCCCCCACAAAAACAATACCGCATCAAGCCAGAGGCAGAGGCAGCTGTTCATGACATTGTAAAACAGCTCGAAGCGAGGGGAATTGTTCGGCGACGCAGTTCAACCACAAACTCTCCATGTCTACCAGTACCGAAACCAAACGGCAAGTGGCGTCTTTGTATTGATTATCAACGTCTAAACAAAGTACTACCTAAAGCCACCGCTATAGTTGCCAACCCGTCGACATTCCTGTCCCAAATTTCAACCAGTGCGTCTTGGTTTACTGTGTTAGACATAAAGAACGGGTTTTGGTCTGTCAAAATTAGACGCGAAGATCAGTAGAAATTGGCATTTACTGTAAATCAGATACAGTACACATGGGAACGGATGCCACAAGGTCTCCATAACAGTTCCGCAATTTTCTACAGAGTGCTCGAAGATGCACTAAATTCATTGACAAGCACAGGAAATGTGATCCACTATGTAGATGACATACTCGTTGCAACAGATGGATCTGTTGATGATCATCTGCAACTTGTTGACGAACTATTGGTAACACTCGGCAGGGCCGGCTTCAAGTTGAACAAAGAGAAAGCTCAGATTGCCCAAAAAGAGGTCCAATACATGGGTTATACAACCACACAAAGCCATCGAGCGCTAACAGATGACAGACGCAAATGCATCGCAGAACTGCCCCACACGCTGAACGCATTACAAAAAGTTTTGGGAACAGCGAATTATTTGAGAGAATTTATTCCCGATTTCGCAAACATTACTACTCCTCTTTATGCTCTCGTAAAAGGGAAATCAAAGCCCTCAGACATAATTGAATGGTCAGACAGCCATGACAAAACGTTTGAAAAACTGAAACAACATCTATGCTCTGCGCCTGCACTCGGTCTGCCCTGTCCATCAAAGCCCTTTCACTTACAAGTTGACGCGAACGAAAACACGCTAAGTGGTGTCTTAGCTCAAGATCATGGGGGGAAATTACGCCCGATTGCATACTACAGCCGAAAAAAATCCTCCATTGAACAGGGTTTCGACCCATGTACACAGCACGTACTGGCGGTTCAATGGATGCTGACAACAACAGAACCAATCGTGGGTTTTCAACCTGTTGTCATACATACAATGCACACGCCAGTACAAATGCTGCTACAGGGACGAATAAAAGGCGTATCTTCACAGAGATTAGCAAGATGGCTAGCAGATATACAAGCACGAGAGATCACAACAATGAATAGCCGTATTTTACCACATCTGCTGGGGGATGTGGAGGGTCACCCACACACGTCAAGTCAGACCAGAGACAGAGTCCGGTTTATGACCAAAAGCTTCCAAATCAGACCCAAGTGTATATTGACGGGTCTAGATATTGGCATGATGGCAATTTTCACACAGGATGTGCTGTATGGACCCCCCACTCCCCTAATGCAGATGCTAGCCAGTTGCTAATCAAGCTAACCGCTAATACATCAGCACAGGAAGCCGAACTCATTGTGCTACTTGAAGCAATCCGAACACACCCAGAACCCATATGCATATACACCGACAGTCGTTATGCATTTGGCGTGGTCCATGATTTCATGGCTCAGTGGCAATTGCGAAAATTCTTAACATCCGCAGGAACGCCGATAAAACACTTTAATATTATAACTGCGATCTGGCACTCCGTTAAAACACACGAGTCTCCAATATCAGTTATTAAAGTGCGCGCTCACATCATCCGAAACCCAGACAAACACGAACAAAATAACAACATTGTAGCAGTGAAAGGAGACGAATGGCAGCTGGACAACCTAAATGCTCCTGTTGTGAGTGTGATCCGAACTACCCCCCTCGATTTAAAGCAGTATCAGCAAGAACTATGGCTCACAGAAGGGGAACTCGTTCCACATCTCCAACAGGATCAATTAGTAAATGTCACAGAAGGGATGATTTTGAGAGACGGGAAGTACATCGTTCCAGATGCTCTAAAAAAAACCAGTGATAAAACTATACCACGAGTATGCACATGTATCAGCTCCCAAAACACAGCAGCTGATTCAAAAAAATTTCTGGTGGCCAGAAATGACATCAGATATTTAAAGATGGTGCGATACATGCATAGTATGTGCCACCATTAACCAAGGCAGATCAGGGCGCACAAAATTATGCAGACCAGAACCACCCAAAGGGCCCTGGGAATTTTTGCAGTTGGATTTCATTGGCCCACTACCTAGTGCCAAAGGGGGATATCGTTATTGCTTAGTAATAATTGACAAATTCTCAAAATAGGTAGAAGTGATCCCCACACGCAACAACAGTGCAAACACAGTGGCATGAGTGTTAGCGAACCAAATTCTTCCTCTGTGGGGAGCCCCAATTCAAATTGAATCTGATCAAGGAACCCACTTCACTGGTCAGATAATGAAATCCATATGCAAAATGTTAAACATAAAACAAAGATTTCATGTTCCATACAGACCACAAAGCTCGGGAATGGTGGAACGTGTAAATCGTACCATAAAAGAAAACATCTCAAAACAAATTTCACAACACGACAACAAATGGATTGATGCATTGCCCACTGTCCTGACAGTACTGCGGGCAACACCCTCAAAAGCCACAGGCATCAGCCCATTTGAAATCATGACTGGGAGAGTCATGAAAATACCCATTGATCCAGAGATTGCTCCAACAGACATGGGACCTCTCATGGTTGCAACTAAACAATCTGAGCTAAAACAGTTGCAAGAAAGATTGGAAGTGCTTTATGCACAAACCACACTGAAACAACAGCAATCAGATTTAAATAATGATGCACAATTCAACCCAAACACTAAAATAAAATTTTCAGAAGGAGACATGGTAATGATGCGAGTATTTGTGAAACAAGGTGCTTTCACACCCAGATGGCATGGGCCATATGAGATTAAGGCTGTGTGCAACAGCTGTGTTGCCACCTCAATAAAAGGAAAACTACGATGGTATCACATGTCACAGTGCAAATTATTTAAAGGTACCCAGAAACAGTGAATAACCTATTTCCCTTCTCGCCTTCTAGGTTGACTGCAGCATTACCGTGGAGGCCGGATGAGAGAAAGGTGTCTGGACCAACATGCATCAGACTGGGTCAACGGGTTTCACTCACACACAACCTGAAATGTGGAAGGTGGGTGTGGAAATTTTCCAAGGGGCCATCCACACCAAACATCACAATCACACCAAAAGATGTAATTACATGGCCTCCCGGCTTAGCTCCGGACCAAATTTGCACACCAAAAATTTGTTGTGGTTTAGGTAGCACCCACCCACCAACAGAAAGCATTTCAGGTCACACACAAGCACCCAAATTTTTACACAATGTCACAGCCTGGTATCAACTTAAAATAGATCCAGGTGCCATAATCGGGAAAATGAAGAAGCACTTTAACATCGAGACCAGCAGCCTGTAAGTACATTTAAGAATTGTTTCAGTTGTTGTGTATGGTTTGAGGACTTGTTTTCAGCTGTTTGTGTAAAGTTGTAGGACATTTAAACTTGCTTTCAGTTGTGTATAATACTACAAGTGTTTAGCCACTGTTTCCTTGGTTACTATAAGAGCTTGTGTAGCGAACGCGGTCGGTTTCGCGTCGTCCGCCTCAGTTTCGGCCCTTGTTTTGACTCGGGAGGCGTGTCCAAACGCCAGGTAACCACTATATAGTAAGCACGCTAGCTTAGTCGGCAGGAGAAGCACTTTAACATCGAGACCAGCAGCCTGTAAGTACATTTAAGACTTGTTTCAGTTGTTGTGTATGGTTTGAGGACTTGTTTTCAGCTGTTTGTGTAAAGTTGTAGGACATTTAAACTTGCTTTCAGTTGTGTATAATACTACAAGTGTTTAGCCACTGTTTCCTTGGTTACTATAAGAGCTTGTGTAGCGAACGCGGTCGGTTTCGCGTCGTCCGCCTCAGTTTCGGCCCTTGTTTTGACTCTCGAGGCGTGTCCAGCTGAATTCAATCAGCTAACGCTAGTGCTTTGGGGTTATATAAACAACTAGTTCACCGCGGCAGCGGTCGCGGCACCCTTGTGTGAAGACCGACGAGTGTAAAGACCATCAACTCTACCTGCGCGACTCCACCGAGCAAAGACACCGACAAAGCACTTGAGTACTTTACTTTCTTTTTTCTTTTTTTTTTTTTACGTTATCTTTTGTTGTCAGTGCACTTTTATTATGTGTTTTCTAATTCCTGTTGTTACTAACACTCGCAAAACACGGGAGGTACGCTGCAGGCGTAATCCTCACAACCTTCGTTCAATACATGTATCTGCTATTTCACAACTCTCTCTCTCCGTGGGCCTCTGGAACTGTCAATCAGCTGTTAACAAGGCAGATTTTATTACCTCCATAGCTACATATTCTGACTATAATCTCATGGCTCTAACTGAGACCTGCTACACATGCTACTCTTTCTGCTAATTTCTCTTTTTCCCCACACTCCTCGTCACACAGGGAGAGGGGGTGGGACTGGACTACTAATTTCCAAAGAATGGAAATTTACTCTGATACCGTCCCTGCCAACAATCAGCTCCTTTGAATTCCACGCAGTCACCATTATCCACCCCTTCTACATAAATGTGGTTGTCATCTACCGCCCACCAGGTAAATTAGGTCACTTCTTAGATGAACTGGATGTTCTTCTCTCATCTTTTTCTAATATTGACTCTCCCTTGTTGGTGCTAGGTGACTTCAACATTTACGTTGACAAACCGCAAGCTGCAGACTTTCAGACTCTGCTTGCCTCTTTTGACCTAAAAAGAGCACCTACCTCTGCTACCCACAAATCAGGTAATCAGCTTGACCTTATTTACACACGACACTGCTTCGCTGATCAAACAATAGTAACTCCACTACAAATATCTGATCATTTCCTTCTTTCTCTCAACATCCACATTACTACTGAGCCGCCACACACTCCAACACTGGTTACCTTTCGCAGAAACCTACGATCTCTCTCACCCAATAGACTATCCACCATTGTTTCAGACTCTCTTCCTCCATCTTGCAAACTCTCTGCACTTGATTCGAACAGTGCCACTGATACACTCTGCTCCACACTAGCATCATGTCTAGACCAATTATGTCCTCTTGCATCCAGGCCAGCCCGTGCCAGTCCTCCTGCACCCTGGCTCTTGGATGCTCTCCGTGAGCATCGCTCAAAACTTCGAGCTGCAGAAAGAATTTGGCGGAAAACAAAAAATCCTGCACAGCTCTTAACATACCAAACTCTTCTGTCCTCTTTCTCAGCTGAGGTTACTTCGGCAAAGCAGACATATTACCATCTGAAAATCAACAATGCCACTAATCCTCCTCCTCCACCCGCATTCTCCACACTTACTACTGATGACTTTGCTACATGCTTTTGCACCAAAACTGCAAAAATCAGTGCTCAATTTGCTGCACCTACAACAAACATGCAAGGTACACCACCAACACCACACACACTCACCTCTTTTTCTCAGCTCTCTGAGTCTGAGGTGTCCAAACTGGTGTTATCTAGCCATGCAACCACCTGTCCACTCGATCCCATTCCCTCTCATCTCTTGCAAGCCATCTCTCCTGCAGTCATACCAACACTGACTCACATAATTAACACATCTCTTGACTCTGGTTTATTCCCCACTTCATTTAAGCAGGCTAGTGTAACCCCACTGCTAAAGAAACCCAACCTGGACCATACGCTACTTGAAAACTACAGACCAGTATCCCTGCTTCCATTCATGGCCAAGATTCTGGAGAAAGTAGTGTTCAATCAAGTCCTGGACTTTCTTACTCAAAACAATCTCATGGACAACAAGCAATCCGGCTTTAAGAAAGGCCACTCAACTGAGACTGCCCTGCTCTCGGTCGTGGAGGATCTCAGACTGGCTAAAGCAGACTCTAAATCATCAGTTCTCATTTTGCTGGACTTGTCAGCTGCTTTTGACACTGTCAACCACCAGATCCTGCTATCTACGCTCGAGTCACTGGGCGTTGCGGGCACTGTTATACAATGGTTCAGATCTTACCTCACTGACAGATCATTCAGGGTGTCTTGGAGGGGTGAGGTGTCCAACCTACAGCATCTAAACACTGGGGTACCTCAAGGCTCTGTTCTTGGGCCACTTCTCTTCTCCATCTACACATCATCTCTAGGACCAGTCATCCAGAGACATGGATTCTCCTACCACTGCTATGCTGATGATACCCAGCTATACCTCTCTTTTCATCCTGATGATCCCTCGGTTCCAGCTCGCATTTCAGCCTGCCTGTTGGATATTTCACACTGGATGAAAGATCATCATAATCTGTAATTGCCTCTCTGAATATCACACTAA
This sequence comes from Danio rerio, assembly GCF_052040795.2. Taxonomy (NCBI): domain Eukaryota; kingdom Metazoa; phylum Chordata; class Actinopteri; order Cypriniformes; family Danionidae; genus Danio; species Danio rerio. The sequence continues at coordinate 36,025,682 of NC_141024.2, forward strand.
CTGTACAAAAAAATAAAAAAATAAAAAAAAACTAATACTACTAATACTTTCCTTCTTAGACTTTACAGACCTGAAACTTGCTTATAGCACTTATTCATTGTTGCTCTTGGTTGTGTAAATTGCTTCCTTGTCCTCATTTGTAAGTCGCTTTGGATAAAAGCGTCTGCTAAATGACTAAATGTAAATGTAAACACCCTCTATCAAAACAAAAACAATGGGACGGACCCAAAATTATGTTATTACATCAAAGACTTAGAACCAGTAACATATAGATGTACACACACAGAAACACATAACAACACACACATGTATTTCACTGAGTCTAATTACAACCTCACATTATACACACCTACTGAACAAAAGCCGAAAACTTTCATATGGACAAACAGAAAAGAAGGAACATACTGTGTGGGGAAATGTTCCCCAGATATGGAAAAATTTACAAATCCACAAAACTGCTCATTGACTTCGACATATTGTTTCAATATAACAACCTGTGGATATACGAAACCTCAAGTATGTCCAAAACTTTACCTAACACCACCTGGCGGATTGATTAAGGGAAATGTAAATAAGACTCTTTTGCATGATGTGAATTTGGTAATGACGCATATAACATACAATATTTCCAATATACTGTCTGCCTACTCTAAGCATTGTAATGTTGATGATGAATCATATGCATGGCTACAGTCACGAATCGATGATTTAATTTCTGATTATAAGAACAGACTTGCTGTCCAAATTCCACCTGTTTGCTCAAAACGTGACCTGCTCGGAAATATAGCAGGCCTATTTGGTTCGGCTAATTCATTAACTAAAACATACAAGATTTCTAAACAATTTAAATTTTCCACATGGTTGACAGACCAGATGACCGCTGGTTTTCAACACATCACCAATAGTAATGACAACCTAATCAAAGCGATCAGATCTGAGGCGCAGGCGCTTCTAATGATCAGCCACACATTGTTCAATCAGACCCGTACCATCGAACGTGACTTAGCCTGCAGAACATTTGCACAATATTTATTTGCTACAACCAGACAAGAAATTCTGGACCTCCGTCTCCATAAAACACCTAGACATGTTTTAAGTGACTTGATTGAAATCTTAGATTTAGATAGGTGGCTTTCATCAGAGAAAATGAAAAATGTAAAATATTTTGAATTATTAGCTACTGTCATGATATATACTGGAGAAGAATGTGTTGGATGCCTTGGGTTTTTTGGAGGACTAGCCTGGGTCTATGGAGGACTAGCCTGTCCTGCCAACCATTCATTCTGTTTGGAAATCACAGAGGACTTTTCAATGGGTCAAATCAACATCCTTGGAAGGATGCCAATAGATGCAGAAGTCTCCCCATGGTGGGACGACACTTTCTACGAACGAGGAACACGGACACTGGTTGACACCATGAATCTGGTGGAAAGAACCATCTCAGAGACTGAATATCATCTTTTCCAAGCACAGGTAGAGACAAACCTGGCCCGAAAGACTGCAACGATCCTGTCCAGCTCGTCTACGCGCTCTGCACTGAATGCCTACACATGGTGGGACTGGATACTTCGGAGCTGTGCCATTGGCAGTGCACTCATCTTTATGTTCACACTGTTCCAATGCTGTTATTTCAGATGTCTCATCAGATCGTTAAGGACATCAACGAACATTGCTCTGACACTCAGCCCATTACAGGTGCCAAAGCTTCAAGAACTCTGATGACCCCGCAGGATAAAATAGCCCACGGGGCCAAAGGGGGAAAACTGTAAGGCTGGTATCAGGAATGATTATTTACGACATCTGTGTTTTAATGAGAACAGCTACCTGATAAGCATCAAAGAGCTCACATCTGTCGCTCTCAGTGTGAGAGCGAAACTTCCCCCGGACACGTATCTCCTGTTATACCCTCTCCCCTTTTGTCTCTGTTTACCTAACGCATTGAAGGTTCCAGCGTGTCTGATAAAGAAGGTCTCACCCCTTTAGATATTGAAACATTTGCCCTCGGTCCGGTAATAAAATTATAATCAGGCCCCTCAAGCAAAACATCCCCTCACCAAGAACAAAGAAACACACAAATGGTAATACCACAGAAACCCCAACCGAAACTTCTTCCCATGAAAATGCCCTGTAGAGAGATGGCCAAATGTAAATATCAAAGAAACACCCTGAGGTGCAAAGACGGGTACTTAATGGAAGGTGGCAGAGAAGTCGGGGAATCTGTATCCAGATCTCCCGCACAATTGCTGTGTGTAGTCTTTTTCATCTTCAGGTAAACTTCTAAACTTTCATTTATGTACTTTGAATTGGCTAAACGTTTCACTAATGTAATTTTGATTGATTGATGTTACATAATGAATTGATTAATGTTTTGATTGCTTGAATTGATTTTGAATTATCCTGGTTACCTGATAAATAAATTGTTATGTTTTGAATTATTCAAATAGTCCTCGTGTTATTATCACTGATAAATGTTGTTGTCCATAGCATTACAAGCCACTGTACAGGTTAGTAACGGACTAAAACATGTTTGACGGAGCAGCGTGGCACGCTAAACAATGTTGTTAGAGATCCGACTAGCAAATTGGCATTATTTCATGTATACGTAGACTGCAAAAGGCCAACTATGGGTTTTCTATTTAGAACAACAAAATATTGTTGAAACTAATTTAAATGTGGATATTTAGGCCTTCATCTACAAACTTATAATCCTGTGCGATTATTATTAAAATACTTTGTCTTGATTAAGTAGATAACAGATCTATGGGGACCACATAAAAATCTTCTAAATTGAGTAAGTAGAGTTCTGCCTTCTTAGGAGAGTGGTTAATCGCCTCTGTTTAATGACCAAGACTGACAAGCTTGTATTAAGAGATTGTATACCCGGCCGGTGCAAGACTCTGGATGCTATAGGAATCTGAGTAAATGAGAATAAGGTATAATAACAAATTAAAAGAATATTCAATCATAATCTAAAATAATGTAAAAGGAAACAAAATAACTTTATCAATGTTTTATTATTGGAGTCAGATAAAACGAAAGATATACTCATATCAAATTTATATATGTATTTAACTCAATACTATTTGTGCTTAAAAGAAGACAGTGACGCGCAAGAATCCTTCTGCCGTCTGATTGGCTGCCGTCGTTGAACCAAACAGGCGGACCTTACACCATCTCTGGCAAACATCCATACACAATCATTCAAAACAGACAATTTCAGTCTACATAATTCACCTTTACCACTTGTGTTAGGACTGTGGGGGGAAAACGGAGGAAACCCACACGAACGTGGGAAAAACATGCAAACTCCACACAGAAACGGCAACTGACCCAGCGACCTTCTTGCTGTTAGGCAACAGTGCTGCGCCACTGAGTCGCCCGCAAAAGAATAATGTGTGCTGTTTTAAAATGTTACAAGCCCTGGTAGCCATTTGGCATGCAAATTAGGGGGAAGACAGATTTTCAACCTACTTCAAAATATATTTGTTTTTGTTCCTGTACAAAAATTAATTGCTCAAATGTGAAGATGCGCGTGTTCTTCTCAATTTTTCAGGAAGGAAAGGCTCCCGATTACAATAATGCTAAAGAGATGCGAGACGCCACCCATTTACAAGATGGAAATATGTCAGAGCTCAAAAGAAGAAGATTAAGTGTAAGTTTTTTTTATGTATAAAATATATAAAATATCTTGATTTGTTCATTTTCTTTTCGGCTCAGTCCCTTTATTATCCAGGGTCGCCACAGCAGAATGAACCGGCAACTTATCAAGCATCCTCGTTTTTTGTGTTCCTGTACAAACATTGATTGCTCAAATGTGTAAATGCGTGTGCTCTTCTATATATTTTTCAGGACGGACAGTCTGACCATGTTGTTGATGTTACTGAGAGGAGCCAGGAAAATAGCCCACAGCTACGTACAATTGTGAGCCAACAGACAGTGACTGAAAGAAAGAGAGATTGTGAGTTTACTAAAATATATTCATTCATTTTCTGTTCGGCTCAGTCCCTTTATTAATCTGGGGTTGCCACAGCGGAATGAACCGCAAATTATCAAGCATCCTCAATTTGGTTTCTGTACAAACAATTATTGCTCAAATGTGGTGATGCGTGTGTTCTTCTTAATATTTTGTCTTCTGATGACAGCGATGTGACAGTAACGCGAGAACCCACTTCAGAAAGAGACCTACGTATTCCTGAGCTGAAAAGAACCGAAAGTGTGATCCTAAGTTTCTTTGAATATTTTAGCACATCTTTGGAGACTTGGTGTGGAAAAAACAAGTGTCTTCATTTTAAATAGTGACTACTTATAGCTACAGTCAAAATACCAGTCCCGGCCGCGTTTTTAATTGTCAACGGTTATCCGTTGACTAGAACGTGTCCACTGCACTGTCGACTCAGGGCTCTATTTTGACAGTCCATGCGCAGGGCGCAAACGCATTCAGGGCGTGTCAATCCACTTTTGCTAATATAAGGACGGAAAATTTCGCTTTGCGCCATGCCACATGGTCTAAAAGGGTTGAGCTTATTTTCTTAATGAGTTATAGGTGTGTTCAGAGTCTCAGAGTTCAGATCAGAGTCTCACCTCATTCCTTTTAAGAGTCAGTTGCGTCGCGTCATGGCGCATTTGCTATTTACATGACGTAAAGTAAGAGTAAGTGGAAAAACTGAGCATTACACTAGCAAAAAAAAAAGTTAAACAGCATCTAAAGTGCGAGAATGAGAGAGAAATTATTAAATTTCACTTTCGCTCTTTTGAATAGGACAACCTTGTACAAACAGACATCAATTAGCCTATAAATAATTAATTTTGTTTGTTAAGCGCAAAGATTTGTTTCAAAACTTTCTAAATTCAGTTCTAATTTCCAGCAAACGGTTAAAAGAACAAATCACGAAGTGTGGTCAAAAAACTGAGTTATATCCTAATACACATGCTAGCTTGTTCTTAAAACAAATAAATACGCATATAATAAATAATACTGCTAATAATCATAACATTATACAAAAGCAAATTGTTATGAATGAACTGAAAACACCTCCCGAGATGAAGAAGGGATGAAGTTAGTGGTTTTTCTATTGATGTAGGCTAGTCTATTGAATACTGATTGTCTATTGATAGTGTAAGAGTCCATCTATTAGCCCAAAGACGAAACTAACAGCATGGTCGAAGGTTTAATGCATGTAAGCCTTTTCTAGTGCTTTTGAAAAAAATAACTGTTAGAAGAGTTGCACAGCTGGTTTCTTCATCACTTCTCAGATTAGATGTGTATTGGTGCATTGCATCTTGTCTCATGAAATTCCATAACAGTTCTCAGGGTCTGGTATTGTGGATTCTTACACTGTATGGAATACAGAGCAGAATGTCATAAAAAGTGAGCAAGGAAGACAGACACAAAGGGTCAGCATTTTATATCTAACTAATAAACTGAAATATGTTTTTTTATTATTATTATATTTTATTACAAAAATTGTCTGACTTTCCCCAGACTTCACAGTTATGGCAAGGAAATCTTGCCTAAAGACTGCCCTGCTGTTTTTGAGGCTGCGCTTAAAGACTTCAGTTCAGTCATAGGATAACTCCTGGAGCTGTCACCGGGGAGAGTCTAACCAAGAATGAACAGCTGCTTATCCTCTACTACCCAGGGGCCATCGTTCTGAGGCTTCTGCAGCAGCCTGGAGTTGTCACTAAGGTGACTAAGTCTTAACTCTTTACTACTCACTCTTTTCAAGAATAACTCAATTTGCAAACTAACATTTTTTGAACAAGTGTTAGTTACACCTTAGCATAGTTGTTCAGAATTGGACTATAGTTATTGTTATTTTACAATTTTTATTTATTTTTTATTATATTCTTTACTCTGTTTTAACTCTCAAAACTCTCTTTTTGCAGGTTAAGGAATGGGAAGGCATAATTCACAACGAGGCCGGTGTTTCTATTGCTGAGAAGAAGCACAAAACAACTGCATCACAAATAGCAGAAGTGCAACTGTAGGATATAATGAAACTTGTAAGTTTAAATAGGAATTGAAATCATAAAGCCATAATAGCAAGTTAAATATAATGGAAATTTACTTGTTCTTTGGTTTCTCTTGCACTTCAGTGAGGTGTGGCCAGTGATGTGTCAGCCAGCTCATTTTTTGTGTTGAGCACCAGGAGCCTAATTTATAAACTACCAAATGATTTTAAAAAGGTTTCAATACAGGTGACAGTACACCTATATTTCTCTTGACATTTTTGTATGTCCACTTATCGCATTCTCATGATGCCCTGCGTTCTATTTATCTCCTCAGTGTGATCTGTGGTGATGCTCTGAGGGAGTTTGAGATGTCAGTGAAGAAGCTTCCAGAAGCGAAAAGTGGTGGCGCGGCTGTCATGGCACACACCAGAGTCACTGGTAAAGCACTACAGAATGAGAACTCCTGGAGATGCATTTCTGGCTTCTAAGGTTGTTGACCAGGTTGCTGGTAAAACACAGTACACATCTAATGACTCCGATGATTCTTATTCTTAATTCTGCATGTCACAGCAGTGATTATTTCGCCCTTTCTTCAATATTTTTTTGTGATCTTACAACCATCTAGTGCACCTGCCAGCTGAGAGATGAGCTGACGGCCTACAGCAGTTGGGCAGAGTCCTATCCAGTGACCCTTGAGGTGCCTGCTCTGTAAAGGACAGGCAGGCAGGAGCTGTGTGAACAACAGCATGCCCTTGGTTAGTATACACCAGTTAAAAATCACACAAATGGTGAAATCTTTACAAACAGGAATCCAAAAATGATTTATGTTTTGTTTTTTCCCAGAACACTTTGTTGGCCGCTGACCCTCTGAGGACAAAATAGATGCCTGGATCAGGAAGCAGAGATGGACATCAAATGTCCCAAAGACTTCAGTTATTATGAAGCAATGGAAGCCTGTTTAGTGTCTGCACCAGGTAATGGACAGCAGCTTGTGCAGAGGATGGTTTTGAATCAACGCTGGAAACAGCGGGAATAAATCCTTGCGCATTAAATGCACAATGACCATTTCCACTGCCAGCCTCTGTCCTTAGTTTATGGATGATGCATTCAACACTCCAGCAAAAATGATAGAGATGTCATTCTCTTCATGGCAACCAGAGACATTGGAGACAATGAGGAGCTAGAAAAGAGCTGAAAGTGGACTGGATGTAAAACAACATATGTCATTTAGTCCTTTATTTCCAACACCTCAAACTTTTGCAACCTACAGATTTTTCCTGAAATATTTTAGTTAAAGCTCTAGCGAAGATAAGTTGCTGCAGCTAAAAAGTTCATAGTTGGATCTCCGGCGTGGGCTGGCAGTCACACACGAATACATCAATACACACACACACACACACACACACACACACACACACACACACACACACACATACCAACAATTTAATTCTAATAATGTTAGCAACAAGCAATTCTTTTAGTGTTGCTTTTTGATATGATATTTGATGTGTTTTATTGCATCTATTTCTATCAAACTTTCTGGAACAGTTCTTCGCCATACTCAAACCATGTTGTCGCAGTCAACTCCTTTATGTGTCTAAACCGACGTATGCTGCTGGTTACCTGGACAACCTGTTAACAGCAGAAAAGTCATCCATATGGAGTGAAGTGGTCTGCTGCTTGCTCTAAACGTCAGAACGGCGTCATATTGCCTCATAGCGTTCGTTTAAAAGATGAAACGCAGCCATACGTACATCTGGCTACATAATTCATGATGTCCATAAATGTATATAGGGCTACATTTTATGAAGAGCCTATGTTGGTTGTGGAACAACCTATCCATTACTATAAATAGAAAATCAGTATTTAAATAAGCATGGTATGACAAAAGGTTACATAGTGCTATTAAATGAAAATGGTCAAATTCATTAATTTATCTTTAAACTTTCTTTTGAGTTTATTTATCAGGGGTCACCACCACAGAATGAACTGCCAACTTATTCAGCATATGTTTCACACAGTGGATGCCCTTCCAGCTGCAACCCAGTACTGGAAACCACCCATACATTCTTACATACACACGCACATACACTATGGCCAATTTAGTTTATTCAATTCACCTATAGCGCATGGTTGGACTGTGGGGGGAAACAGGAGCACCCGGAGGAAATAGAAAGTAAACAGGGAGAACATGTAAACCTCACTCATATAAACCCCAACGCCAACAGACCCAAATCAGCAACATTTATTTATATATATATATATATATATATATATATATATATATATATATATATATATATATATATGTATGTATATGTTTTTTTTTTTAAGTTAATTATTTTTCAACTTCAATAAATCATTAAAATGGAAATCGTTTGAAAATTAAATCTTTAAAAAAAAATAGCCAGTATCTTAAATGGCCAATTTTATGAAAAATGAAGACATGCAGTTTAGGATAATCAATAATACATATCCAGCAGGTTGTTTTAAACATGTGGTTTTCACAAAAAAGCTAATTGATGTTAACATTATTATTATTATTATTATTATTATTATTATAGGTAAATATCATATACACAAAAGTAAATGGAATAACAGTAAACCTTGGTTAATTAATAGTTCTTTTCTTTTAAAAATACAAATGTATTATTCCACATTTAAGTTTGTAAATTGATGTTGTTAAAAGATAATAAAAGAGCTCTTCATCAAAAGGATTTAAGTGTGCTTATAAAAAAATGTAATTTAATGCACTTTTAAGTTGTAGTAATTGTGCATTATTTTAGGTGTACTTAAGTGTCACATAAGAAAAATGCAATTCAGTTTATATTGACAAACGCATTTAAATGATACCTTTGATAAGCATTACACTTTAAATATATTTTTATAGTAGACTTTATTGCAGCTTTTTGGTAGATCTGGGGCCGTATGTATAAAGTTTCTCAGAGTAGAATTTTACTCTTAAGTGTGTCAATTTTAATAATGACTTAAATTTATCTTTATTTCTAGACTTAAGATTACTGCAAAAATGAAAGTAATAATGACTCTGCATTTTTTGGTGACTGGAAAGATGCAGCAGTGCATCAACAAAGACTTATGGTGTACTCACAATATGTCCAGTTGCCTTGAACCGGGCCGAACCACCCTTGTCCCCACTCTCAGCTTCCCCGTGTGCCTGCACTCACATTGCATTCGCGCCGAAGCACGTTTACATTATCGATGATGCGCTGTTCAGTTAGAAGCGGGAAGGTATTTCACAGATTCAATCTTCAAGTTGTGTTTTATGCCAATTACAAGATTCTGGATCTTGTACCAAAATGGCTTGGGTCAACACGTGATGCTCTGGTTCTTTTAGCATCACTGGGTTATTTGAACAAAATTATGTTCCCCCTGGATGTCATCTAGAACACTTTTCTACTTGGTCCAGTTTGGTTTTCTTTTTGAATCCATATTTTAAGGGCTTTAAACTTTGGTTTTTCTTTTATATACAGCTAAGAGTGCAATTTACAATTATGTGACTTAGCAGCTTAGTAACTAAAGAAGCATCACATTTGTCCATGCAATCAATCAATTTGTGTACGATTATGTAAAATGCTTGTATTTGTTTGTATTTTCTTTTCACATAACACAAAACTGCTTCTTAATGATATTTTAGTATGTTGAATAATTTTGTGTTAATTCATCAGTGAATGGTGTCATGCTGCTTTGACTTCATTCTTGCAGGCTCCTGATAGACTGATTCAGAGGTCAAGGACAGCCATTTTGTTGTAATCACTGTAGTCCTTGATTTACAACACTCAAGTCAGAACTTAAGAATCAGTCTCAAACTCTACTGAAAGTGGCTTTTAGATTCTTTATAAATCTCTCATACTTATGAAAAAAAAAAAAAGTCCTACTTCTTACTGAGAATTTTTTGATACTTAAGTCAAAGTTTAAGACTACTCTTAGGAGCATTTTTAAGAAGTTTTATGCATACGGTATGGCCCCTGCTCTTTATTAATTACTTAGGAGTATTAAAGAGATTCAAGTGGAAAGTATTTAAAAAAAAAATAAAAAAATTTATTTATAGTTTTTTTTATTGACAGATTTTTTTTATATAGTGAGTAGCTGAGCTGATGTAGTTTGCATTCAAATTTTAGTTTTTTCTGCATTTCTTTTAATATAGCAACCTAGTGTAAAAAAGCCCATGGCTTTTCTGAGCATTTTATCCTTAACGGTTATTGAAATGTGCATGAATAAGTCTTATTCAGCTTGTTTATATATTGCTTTACATTTTCTCAAATAAAACAAACAAAATACACTTTCCACTCAAGTTGTGGTGAAAAAAACCCAACAACAAAAAAGCTTTACATTCAGACATGCTAACACTCCCACTATTTCATACTACTCCCACATGCAACTGCTTCAGGGTCAGCCATTTTAAAGTCTAGGCCCCACCTCTTCCTGGAACATACCATTATTGTAGTCCCAACAAATTACATAAACATAACAATTAAACAATCTTACAAAATACACAACATACTGCAAAATAGTTAACTCGCACTGTAATTCATAAAAACTATATTCCAACATACACATTTTTTCACAGCCCATTTAAAATATTATCAGTGCCAGTGCGATTACAAATCACCCCCGTGATGTGGTATTACTAGGACTCATTATATATAGGACTTATTATAGATGCAATCGACATGAACCTCAGCTGCAGCCGGTGATCAACGAGATTAGCGAGCGCAGGCGGGGGCGAAGTTGATAACGAAGCCGTCAATCATTTATTTATTTATAACAACAAAAGATTTACAGTACAAATAAAACAGAATACAGTCTCTACAAACTATAGTTCATTTTTTAACAATAATTATAAATAATTATCAAAAAGGGGAAGCGAGAGCGTAATATAAACATACAAATGAACAGGCCTATTAAATACAAGGCAATAAGCACACATTTTAGGAGTTTAAACATCCCTCTAGGCTAATACTTCTTGTTTGAATATGCTAAAGGGCTTTACATTTATCTACATTTTTGGCTATTAAACTTTCCAATATATATTAGTGTAAAACCCAAAACAAGGTGTTTTAATTAAGTCTTAAACAATGATGAAGATTATTTTGGATAATGAAAGCATTTTCAAAAAAGCACTTTAATCCAAAAAGATTGAACAAATAGACATTCCTAAAATAAATGAGCTACACTTTAAGGGTGCTTTCACACCTGTGGATCGATTTAGTTGTTCCGAAACAGAGATTACAAATGTTACATTGTTGCTCTTTGCTCTTAGAGCGGTTTGCTTTCACAATGCAAAGTTTCTAATCGGACCAAAAGAGCTAAAACAAGTCACAAGCGAGTAAACTCTCCTCACATTGGTCAGAGTGTCAGGGTATATTTTGCAGTGTCCCGCTCAGCTGTCAGGAGAGGTGGTAGTTTGGTGGTGATTGACAGGGTGCGCGCGACGTGTCTGAGGAGAGATGCAGGCCCCGTTTACACTAGTGCGTTTTAGTTTGAAAACGCATAAGTTTTGCTACGGTTACGCCATCCGTCCACACTACGCCGGAGTTCTCGAGCGCCGAAAACGGAGCGTTTCGAAAACGTTGGAGAGGCCGTTTTCATTCTGAAATGCAGCTGCTCCGTCTCAGTGTGGATGATGGAAAACGGAGACATCTGAAAACGGAGGCGGGGCTGCTGAGATTCGCTACCTGATTGGGGCTTTAGTGCCATTGCGTATCCTTCCCTTATTCGTCAAGCCCCCCTCACATGACTATAACACATGAAGACAGCTGACCAGCCTTCACTGTAAACAACAACATGGACACGGAAATTGGAGCGTTGTTTGCATTATTGTCTGTTTTAGGCGCCATTGTGCAGTTAAACTCTGCATTTTTTGCTACAGCAGATGCATATATTCGCAAGAGACAAGCTATCGTTCGAGCTCTCGCTAATTGCTCGCGTTTCAAGCGACGTAAGCCCTATTTAGAACGCCGATTTTGGATTACACCGGGAAGAACCAGTGCATGGTGGGACATGTTTGTAAGTGAAGTAGTTGTTCCCGAGGATTGGCATAAGAACTTTCGGATGTCTAGGTCGGGCATGATCCACCTCAGCGAAAAACTTCGTCCGTTTGTGGAAGGACAGACGACGAGATTGCGGGCACCAGTGGATGTACTCACAAAGGTTGCGTGTACCTTGTATTATCTGAGTGACGAGGGAAGGATCAGACAAACTGCAAATGCATTTGGACTGTCCAGACAGGTCGTTTCAATCATCATTCGACAAGTATGTAAAGCTATTACCACCACCCTGGGCCCCGAATACATCAAGGCACCGAAAACAGAGGCCAAAGTTAATGAACTGGTCGCCAACTTTTATAGGACACACGGAATGCCGCAGTGCTTGGGTGCAATTGACTGCACACACATCGAGATAAGAAGACCTCTATCCAACTCCACAGACTTTATTAATAGAAAGGGTAAATATTCTTTGAATATACAAGCATTGTGTGACTATAAGTACTGTTGCATGGACGTCAATGTAAAATGGCCGGGGAGCGTACATGACGCGCGTATATTTGCCAATTCTCAACTGAGTAGCGACCTAAAGGATGGAACGATACCCCCCTGTCCTAAGAAGTTGTTGGATGATGAGGAGGCTGTTTCCGTGTTTCTTCTGGGTGATCCAGCTTATCCTCTGATGCCGTATCTCATGAAAGAATACCCAAACGGCGGAGTTACACCACAAGAGCAGTACTATGGGCTATCACTTTGCAAGGCACGCATGGTGATCGAGTGTGCGTTTGGACGTTTGAAAGCACGATTTGCGGCTCTGAGAAGGGCAATGGACATAAATATGAATGATCTTCCTTTTGTTATTTATGCGTGCTTTGTGTTACACAACTACTGTGAAACGCTTAACGAACCCATAAACGAACACTGCATAGATGCTGCATTACAATATGAAAGGGACTTTCAGCCATCCAACAGAATAGTTGAGAGAGCAGACAAAGAAGCTGAAGGAAAACGAGTGAGATGCGTATTGACAAGATTTCTTGACCCCTGAGCCATTTCAGCTGTCTGCCTTTTTTTTTAAAGCATGTACATGTTTAAGTTTGAAATTTGTATTAACTTTTCATCATGACTATTGTCTTTTTACTACAATGTCAATATACTGTCAAAATAAAGTCATGACAAAGTGATTTGATGTGTGCTTGTATCTATTACACCTGATTACATAAACAATATAATTTGTTTGTTAGAGTAAATATAAGTAAACTTGAAACATCGCAACACAAGCATTAAGGCGTGTTGAGTATAAATACAAAATGAAATACAAACAAAACATTCAGTTTTGCTGTTCATTTAGTACAGACCACGTAGATCTAATTACAAAACGACATAAACACTAAAATAAATAGAAAGTGGTTTATTGACAGATAATTTGCGTATGATATAATGTAAACATTGCACAACACACACAAAAAATTATACATTTTAAATGAAATACAAAGAAAATATAACACTTATAACATTTTAAAACAAAAGCGCACTTATAAGTTTTATAGAAGTGTATATATATATATATATATATATATATATATATATATATATATATAAAGAGAGATATGTGCAAGTTGGTTTGTGCATAAGTATGTAATATGTGCAAGTTAGTACAATAAACAGTGGCATAAACAGTAAACATTACACATCAAATGTATACAGTAAAAGTTAAAATATAAACAAAATAAAATATAAACAAAATACTTTAAACATTTATAAACAAATCACACTTTTAACTATGTACAGCTGTGCATATAAGTTGCATAAGTGTATGTACACTCTGAAACAAAAACAAAAAAACTACAAATTTGTGTAGTCGCCATATGGCGAGGGGCTGTGTTGGGTTGTATGTGCTGCTGGTGGATTGTACTCTCCAAGTGGTCTTCTTGTGGGTAAGCGGTCGTATGAGTAATGGTTTGGAAATGGTGGGTGGGGTGATGGAGGAGGCATGTGACCACGGCTTCCCGAACCTACAATATGCTGCACCAGCATTTCAATGTTTGTATTCAGGCGGTAGATGGTTGATGACCACTTGCTCATCATCTGAACAAACTCGTTGTCAGAAGACTCGAGTTGCTGAAGAAGGCGTCTTTTCAGTTCCAGGTCCTCCTGAGCAAGGGCATCAGATGAGAGCTTGCGCTTTAACCTTTCGGTTCTGTGCCCGCTGAGAGTGGCATCAAGTCTCTGGCGACGATGACCACTTACTGCGGACGGAGAACCCTCTGTAACACTTTCTCCAGCAGAAATTGACATCCCTGTAGATGACTGTTCTGAGACTTCTGAACCAATGCAAGAAGTCTCTATGCCTTCCGACAAAGCAACTGTTGCTGGAGATCCTCCCCAAACCGACTCACAAAGCTCAAAGAAGAGTAGGACCACCCGTCCATGCCCACTTTTCCGGCCACAATCAACAGCTTGCCGATAACGGAGGCGTATTGATTTCAGTTTTGTTGTCACGTGACCTATAAGCACAAAACACAAACCAATTGAATAAGGGCAGATAATAAATAAATACACATTTAAATAAATACAAAATATTACATAGCAAGCATTAAATAAATAAAAACACACACTTACACAAACTGGTTAAATTTGTTCTTTTACATTGTTTTCCAGAACAATGTAAAATACCCATACTGTAAGCATGAGATTAGAGAATAGTATATTTCTCATATTTACCATTAATATATTTATACAATAGAAATCACACGACAGTGTGTGTGCAGTCTACATTTCAAAGCAAAAAGACTTAAAATCGTTTTGATGTTTCTAATATTGGACTATAATAATTATTAAAACAAACACATACTGATACAAACAAAGACACGTGGTCTAGCCCCTTTCTCCATCCCGACAACACAACAGATGTTTTGTTGCATAACTAATAGTTTTCCATTTAAATGTACATATGTTTGTCTGGATTTGTAGTATTTATAAGCCAAAACTAAAAACGAGTGAATAAACAACGTACCTTTTGTTATGTCCTCCTTTTTGTGAGGAAAATCTTTTCCCGTAGCCATGGCTTCCTCCGATGTCGGATAGTTCTCCAAAAATCGGTTGAGTATGTCGTTGTATTTAGTCTGACATGACTCCCAGTCGACATTTTCGATAACCATGGCCGTTTTATATTCATTTGTTACGTTTAGTAACAACTCGACCTCGTCGTCTGTCCACAAAAATACCTCTCTTGCTTTCTTTGCCATCGCGTTCATTATTCAAGCGGCGTTTGTTGACTAACAATAACCAAATGCCGAGCGAGACACATGCTTCCTGTTTATACTAGGACGCGCATGCCCAGAGTGCGCGAATGGTCACGTGATATACGTTTTTGGTGGCGTAGTGTGGACGGAGATAACTTCTAAAACGCTAGGTGAAACGCTAGTGTGGACGCGGATCGTTTTTGATCTAAAACGCCGTTTTCAAACTAAAACGCACTAGTGTAAACGGGGCCGCAGTGAGGAGAGGTGAGAAGAGTGCGCGACGATGCCTATTTGAGGACCGGGAGGGAGACGCAAGATTACCGGGAGATCATCACTCGTTTGCGGGCATCCGGAGACTCGCGAAACTTCCCGCCCTACTTATAATTCTCTCTTCATATAGCCGTAAGCCTATTACATATCCATAAAACACTGTGATATAACCATGATCGGATCGCTTTCTCACTGCAATTGAACCGCTCCAGGGTTTGTTTCAATCGAGCCGTGACCGCCTTATTCAGGCGATCTCGTAGCGATTACTTTGGCGTGGAACAGAGCGTGATTGCCCTGTTCACATATGCCAAACGAACCGCGCTAACTGGGAAACGAGACAGGTTCCGAAACAAAAGTGTAGGTGTGAAAGCACCCTTAGTAGAGGTTTCCCTGAAAAAGCAGGTACATCAATGTGTGTATAAACGGCCTGACAGGAAATAAAATATATTTTATAATCATATAAATAATTTTATAATTATTTAATAAAATAGTTCTTTAACTTAATTTGTCAAGAAAACTTTAGGGTATCAGGATCAATGATGATCATTATTTTATTTCAAGTCCTTAAGACTAATTTGAGTTAATATTTAGGTTATTCACTAAAATATATCGTTTAAATCGTTCATGGAGCTAAATGCAGTAAATAGTCTGTATAAAAAAGGTAGAAAATAAACCCAACAATCTGGCCTTTATAAACAAATTATTTAACAAAACATGATTACTGCAGTAAAAATATTTTAATAATGTTAATAATTTTAATAATTTAATATTTTAATATCTTTTAATAAGCATGATATATACAAGATAGAGAGGGCATGAAAAGTGAATTGTTTGTTTTGAAACTTTTGAATCGAAAGTTGTCCAATAATAAACTTGAAACACACGTGGTTGTTGTCATGTGGTGAACTCGGCCAATCATGTAATATCAGAGTCGTCATCGCAGTTCCAGCTGTCGCTCTTCAGACGCTGCACGGTCTGATTCAGTTGTCTGATCTTGGAGCGATGTCGCAGTACTTTGATGCCACATGTGACAGTCACGTGGCGTCGGCGCAGCATCAAGCCTAACAAAATTTCTAACCAGCATGCACCACTTTAAGACAGATTTCGATCTATCTGCGCAGCACTGCATAAAGTTGAACGCACCTTTTTCTGTTGTAAATGCCTAAAAACTAAAAACAAGATAAAACCCATGGTCTTCCAGCAGTCCGCTCAACTGAGACCTACAACACAAACACTGTACATTGAGGATATTTATAACAAGTTTCAAATATAGATGTATTGAATTACAAAAAGGACTTAATGTCAAAACCTCCAGGATAATTTCAGACTTCCTCATCTGATGTGGAGAGACCAGCATGTCTGAGCAGAGCCTTTAGGAGGCGGATCTCAAGTCTGGCCTTGATTTACTGGAGTTTGGTCAGAGTCAGTTGTTCCTTTGCCAGACGAAGCTCAGCTTCTGCCCTTTCTGTCTCTTTTTACAATTGTTGAAAGTGATTTAAAAATCAGTGCTTGCCATTCTTTGCAATTTTTTGGTTATTCTGTAATCATTGCAGGCATCACTAATAAATATTCTTAAAACAATCAATTAGTGACAGAACAAAGTTTTTTTTGTGAAGTTTATGTATAAACAAATTTCGAGAGGATCACGTGCTTATGATTGCTAGCAGCTGACCCGCATTATCCAATTCACTACGATCCAATCAGATGACTCCTAAACTACTATAAATACCCTGGGGTTTATTCCATTGCTATCTTCGTTTTGAAGAGGCAGCTTCACCGTAGCTAGCGCCGTTGAAAAACCTACTCTAAACCAGCATAGACAACCAAAGCATCTACAAGCTATCACCTACCAGCTATCACCTACCAGCTACAATCTACCAGCTACCATCTACAAATTACCAGCTATAATCTACAAGCTACTAGCTATAATTTACAAGCTACAATCTACAGCAACAACTGCAGCAACAACAACTGCAGCAACAACAACTACTACTTCAAAACAACTCCAACAATTGCATCAACGACTTCAACAAACATCAAACCTTCCACTTCAACGCATCTGCTGTGTCTTCAACCCTATTCTCCAGCAAATGACAGCCAAAAACTCCAAAGCCATTGCAATGAAACTGAACCATTACCTTTTTCCTAGCGGTGCACATGCTATGCACATGAAGGGAAGCTTTGCAAAATAACTTTACCAAACATTTAGACTAAAACATTTATAAATCTTTGAATAACAAGACTAGTGTAAACAATGATTTTAACTAAAGATACTCGCCTCTTGCCCGTCCACTGATCCATAACATCTAACAGCTTGTTTGCTGGAATGTTCAGCAGAGCAACAGCTCAAGTCATAAACAATGGTGAACTTGATCAACAAAATGGCCGCCGGGCTTTTTCACCTTTGGCACGCTTGACTGGCTCTCCTTTAAGCCAATAGCTGTAAGGAGAAGCGTCACCACCCAATAAGCTCTCTGGAGAAGGTCCTGCCCTCTCTCTTGACTCTGTTGCAAGTCTTATGAATGAATTTGGACCAGACAAGCTTGTGAATGAAGTTAAGATACCAACAAATGTTATTCATGGATTAAAGTAAAGCCAATTACTAACATTCCATTCACAGTTTTACTAAGTGGTGACACCGCCCTTGAAGTCTTATAGAGTTCAGAGTTTGATGTTAGCAATTAAAAAAAAAAAAATAAAAAAAAAATAAAAAATAAAAAAATAAATAAATTATACACAGAGCACTGGGGTCCAATTACACTAGACCAGTGACTCATTTACTCATACACTAGTGTCTTATGTAAGCTTATAATGGCAAGTCAGTTGGATGTGAAACAGCAACAAACAACTTCCTGATTGGCTGCTATGAATAGGCGGACATTTCTGACAACGGATCTTCAATAAACACTTCCAGGACCACCAGACAACCATACCCCTTATCCTCAGCTCTCCATCCAGTTGCCATTCTGTGGGGGGATGAATGCTCACCTCTACCATCCTTGCACGTAGCGACATCAAGCTATCAGACCATGCATTAATAAAAAGACCATGACATTTGGCTGCAGAACCTGACCCTCATCCAACCCATTACATTTTATATGCTCTTCAAATACAATCACACTCTACATAAAGGATGCATTTCCACTCACATAGCTCACATCCACGATGCCATATTTCTCAAATTGCTTGAATTGCATTGTCACCCTGATACTAACTTCTGATTCCTGATTTCAGATCTAACCCAAGGATCTAACCCGGGCGTTTCAGCTCTCCCTTCCTTAACCTTATTCTGCTCCAATCTACAATCTGCGACTACCGAACCTGCAACAGCGAATTCGTTAATCAAAAAGAATCGATAATAAACTCATGATAGTACTATTCTTGCCCCACTGTTCAGCGTTCTTCTATTAGTCCTATTGACATTGCGACTTGAGAATTCTCTAGCAAAAACCCTTGATTATTGGTCTCCGCTCCTCACAATTCTATATTCCTAGCATTAACAGCACCATTCCATCAGACGAATACTCGCTGAATTATCATGATATAGACCAAGCAATTTCGCTCATCAGTTTAGCTGGCCGCAATGCTTGGCTTGCAAAAATCGACATTTCATCCGCCTTTAAAATCATGCCAATTCACCCAGACTTCTGGCACCTTTTTAGCATTCATTGGCGCTCACAATTTTACTTTGCAGTCCGATAAACTTTCGGCTGCAAAAGTAGTCCTAAAATTTTCGATATGCTTAAGAAGCATTATGCTGGATTTTATCTAATAACTACGAAATCCCGCATATCATCCATCTCCTCAATGATTTTCTCCTTATTTCCCTACCTTCTCACCCCCAGCTAAACACCTATCGATCACCCAAAAGGTTTTCGAAAATCTAGGCATCCCCCTCGCAGAGGAGAAACAGCCGATCCCAGCACTTCCATAGAATTTCTGGGCATCAACTTAGATTTGAATAAATTTCAAGCATCCCTTCCCAAAGGAAAGATTGACCGTATAATCTCTTTATCTCAAATTTTCCTCGAGAAACCATCATGCACCAAACGCGAACTGCTATCTATTCTCGCGCATTTCAATTTCGCGATGCGCATAATTCCCCAAGGCCGCCCGTTTATTACTCACCTCCTTCAGCTCTCCTCCTCGGTCCCCGGTTTAGAAGATACCATATATCTTTCTAAACCCAGTCGCAATGAACTCAGCTTATGGATCTGCTTCCTTAAGCAATGGAACGGCTGTTCCTTTTTCTATAGCGACCTAATTTCTTCCCCGGTGGATATTAATTTATTCACTGACCCTGCCCCCTCAGTCGGGTTCGGCGGCTTTTATCAAGGTCACTGGTTTACTTCAACGTGGCCCCCGCAGATGCTCAGTCTACCCAGAAATCAGCAATCATCTGCACTTTCGAACTCTACCCCACAGTCGCAGCAGTGCTTTTATGGGTAGATGAATGGTCCGCCTCTAGCATTCTCGTTCATTGCGACAACGAAGCCACCGTTTATTGCATTAATAAAGGACGCTCGCACGCACTTCCAATTATGCCCTTACTAAGACGCCTCGTTTGGACGGCAGCCAAAAAGCAATTCATTATGACTGCTAGACATGTTCCAGTTTGCAAAAATCAAATTGCTGATTCTCTCTCTCTTTCTTTTCCAGAAATTTCGGCTCTTGGTACCAGAAGCAGACCAGCATCCAACACCTGTTCCACTCTATTCACAAATGATATTGCCATAAAACTTCCATATCTCTGATCCTTTACGCTGTCGCACCAAGGACCCTTGAGTCATATTCAGAAATGGCTATCACATCCAATTTCAATCCCGCAATACACCCCACTATATCTGATCTAACACTGCTGAATGCTGAAACACTCGCCTTTTTCATTAAGCAAAGCAAAACAGATCAGACAAGCAAAGGGCATTTTATTTACATATTTAACATTTTTTCCCCCACACAGCCATTCCAAACTCTCCTAGCCTTTCTCCATTCAAGGAGAGCAAAGGAGTCAGACCCACATGCCCCACTTTTTACTGATGACGCTAACCGTCCAGTAACCCGTTTTTGGTTTCAAAAACATCTGAAAGAAGTCCTTCGCCTTTCGGGCGTTTCCCCCGAATTGTATTCCAGCATTCATTTAGAATTGGTGCAGCCACCACAGCAGCTCACAAAGGTCTATCCTCGCACCAAATCCAGACCCTAGGCCGCTGGTCCTCCGATGCCTTCAAAGCTTACATTCGCCTCAGCCGATTCCACCTCAAGACAGCCCAGCTAGCCCTAATCAGCTAAATTCCAAACTCCAACTAGGGGTACGAGCTCGACCCTAAGTAGGCTGGAGTACGTGTGTGTGTGTGCTTGTGTATGGGTGCGCATGGGAACGTGTGAGGTTGCTCGCGCAGATACAGCGTGCGTTTGCACACGTATACATGCTTATTTGCACGTGGATATGTATATGGGTGTGGGCGTACGTCTAGGTATGCATATGCACGTGCAAGCAAATGAGTATGTGAGCCTATGGGCATTACATGTTGTGCAGCTTGCATGTATGCTATTAACTTTCCTTTCAATCTGCTATGCTCCTTCCCTCACCATGCTCTGACCCCTGCAGGGGTCCAATCTGAGCTTCTACTCTCGCGAGTCACCCCTAGCCCATCCCCGGCCACCCCTTCACTACCACCCCCAGTAAGAGCCTGCACTACCCCCTCCCTCTTCCCGACTCTTACTGCCCCCCCCCCTAGCTCTGACCCCCGCAGGGGTCGCGCTGAGCTTCGACTCTCGCAAGAGTCACCATTTGCGCCGCCCCACCCAGGCCATTAGAAATGGTATGTATGCGCATGTTATACGCATATATCCGATGTATACCTGTTCCGATGCGTGTGCATGCACATGCCGAAACAGGAATAGACGCACGTGCATGCTCACGCACGCAGGTTATTCCCTCTCTCCTTTTCTTCCTTTGGCGTCGAGTTCCTCCGCCCTCTCTTTTCTTCCTTTCTCATAGGCCATCAATCCTCAGCTCTAACTCCCGCAGGAGTGACTAAAACGAGCTTCGACTCTCGCAAGAGTCCCGGCCACCTCCTGCTGCAGTCTCCACCACCCCCTCCCTTTCCCAGACTTCAGCAGGGAAAATGCCCACAGCAGCTCTGACCCCCGCAGGGGTCGCTCCGAGCTTCGACTCTCGCAAGAGTCAATCACCACCCATGCCCGGCCCTTACCATGTAATAACCATATATATTCATATATATTTATATATGCATATATACTTCTATATTCTCCTTTTCTTCCTTCTGGCATTGAGATTCTCTGCCTGGCAATTATTTGCCCCTTCTTTCTTCCTTACAGCGTGAGTGCTTCCGCTACTTTTACCCTTCTCTGATCTTGCCCCTTATCTCCTTACCCTCCTATTTCCTCAATTCTTTTCCAGCGTTGAGTTCTCCGCTAACTGTCTTTCTTTCAGCGTCACTCTTTCGCTATGTTCTTCCTTACGCTTAGGCCCTCAATCCTCAGCTCTAGCTCCCGCAGGGGCGACTAAAACGACTTCAACTCCCGCCGGAGTTCAGGCCCTGGCCACCTCCCACCCTCTCATGCAAGAGTCTCCACCGCCCAAATCTTCCCGACTCTTGCTTGAGCAAACTAACCCCAGCTCCCACCCCCGCAGGGGTGTATATATTTGAGCCTTGACTCCCGCGGAGTCAATCCAGCCCTGCCCTCACCCCGCCTAGGCTCTAGCAGTCTACTTTGCTCTGCTCCCTTAGAAGCTTCTCTTCCTAAGCTATCAACGCTATATCCAGCAGCCGGATATGGCTTGTTACACCTGCTTTTTGGGGGGCTCTTCAATACGCGGCTGCTGTCCCGAGCTATTCAAAGGCATTTTTGGGGAGTTCTCGAGATCTACCTGAGCTCAAACTCCCCTCCCGCTTTGCAACGGGAGGGAGCCCTGGGCTCGAGGATCTCATGAGCTCAGGGCTCTCTCCCGGGACAGCATGCCAAACAAGCTTATAATTAATCATCAGCTAAGTGTGAACTCTTGAATTTTTCAATTTTGACAGCTTTTTGGGGATTATTTCATGAGGCCAAACTCTCAAAACCAAGATTGGATTAATTGATCAAGTTTAATTAATTTAATTATGTAATCCCTTATTATTTTTATTTTGAAAACCCCATTTTAAAAATTTCATCCAATCCGTTATGCAAAATCCTAGTGGATTACTTTCGAAAAAACTATAGTGAGATTTGCTAAAATCCCCAAAATATGGAAATTCAATTCACCTTTATTTGTATAGTGCATTTACAATGTAGATTGTGTCAAAGCAGTTTCACATAGAAGATCATAGTAAATTAAAACAGTGTCAGTTCAGATTTCAGAGTTTAAGTTCAGTTCAGTGTGTTTTAATAGTCACTACTGCGAGTTCAAACACTGAAGAGCAAATCCATCGATGCGCAGCTCTGCAGGGCCCGAACCATGCAATCCAGTGGCGACAGCGACGAGGAAAAAACCTTCACCAATTGACAAAAGCGAAAAATTTAAAAACCTTGAGAAAAACCAGGCTCAGTTGGGCACGACTATTTCTCCTATGGCCAAACGTCCTGTGCAGAGCTGCAGTTTAGGCGCCGGAGGCTGGAGAATGCTGGATCTCAACGAAGACTCTTCTGTCCCTGGAGCGTCACAGGAATCAGTCTCATGTAGAGGTCTGCATTCCCGCGGACCGATTTCTACGGCGCGGGTATACATTTCCGAATAAATCACGGGAGCGGTCGGTAACGGGTTTAGTTTGGGGCGGGAGCGGGCTGTCTAGCAATATCGCTTTCGACTCCCGAGTGAGCACGCTTATGTATGTGTGTAAATGAAATAGCGCGATGCTGTGTTTAGCTTGTTTGTTGCAGTGTGTGTGTGTATGTATGCGCACGCGCGAATGTGTGTGTGTGTGTGTGTGTGTGTGTGCGCGCGAATGAGAGATAGAGCTTTGCCTGTGTTTGTGCTTGGTGCTTATGAGTGTGTGTTAGAGGGCGCGCGCGAATGAGAAAGCTTTGTCTGTGTGTGTGTGCTTGGTGCTGTGCGTGTGTGTGTTTATACAGACAGCTTGTTATAGGCTGTCTGGACTGTATAACTGGGTGATTTTCGGTTTTGTTCTCCCCCCCCGCTCTTTAGTGGGATTGGGCGCGGCGGATAGAAAACAGGGCGGGTCGGGCAGCGGGACATCAAGTGCTTAATATAAGCGGGAGCGGTCGGGTTCCGGCTAAAACCTGGCGGGTGCGGGGGGAGCGGGATTCAAAATTTAGTCCCGCGCAGATCTCTAGTCTCATGCTCTCCACTCCTCCATGACCACCACAGCAGCTGCTCAGGATACGGCCTGGTCCAGGATTATGGAAACCTTGGGATCATCTTTTTGCTGGTCTTGGATTGCATCAGTGGCACTGCAAAGTCTCTGGGGGTTTCGGGATGAGTATCCCCAGGTGAAGATAGAGAATAAAGAGAATAAATAGTGTAGCTGCTGTTCACAGTGTTTATAAACAAGATGCAAAAACCTGCATGGGGCACATTCATGCATCATAACATTATGTGAGAGAATCGCTGATGAGTTGCCGATGCCAGTGCGATATTTGGAATAAAACATCTAAATATCTGGAGCTGTCGACAATTCAAATCATGCCGTCTAAAATGGGATTTAACTGAAAATAACATTGGCGATTGCCTACAGCCAATGAGAGAGCAGCATTCACTCTAGTGTGAATACCTGCAGGCCAGCAGGAGGTTGGGGGAGAAGTTAAAAGCGCTCATTTTCGGTTTATTTTGACCCAAGAAATGGAGGAAAAACTAGTGGAGGTTTGACAGCAGAACCTGTGTCTGTTTGATGTTTCATACAGAAAGTTAAAAAAGAAAGTTAAAGAGAAATAGCTAACTCCCTTCAAACCCAGGTGAGCAAATATGTACATTTTCTACCCCATTAAAGGCTTCTTTCTTGTTATGTAATTAATAACAAAATATATACTATGTGTTTTAGTAGACCTAACGCTAACTTTGTATCCCTCTAACTGCACGTTGAGTTGTGAAATATTCTGTAATAATTCTGTTTAAGAAAAGGAAATTGTTGGTCAAACAAAAGATAACATGTGTTGTTGTGACCACAAAAGAGGTTGTTTAACTCTGTTTGTTGCTCTATCCATTACGCCTCAAAGTTATATAATGTCATGATTCATTTCATTTAACTCATTTAACAGGCAGAGAAGGACACATTTGCTTGATCAAAAAAAAAAAAATGAATCAAGAAAAAAACAAAGCAACAACAAAAACAAGCATGTCAGGATGCAGAAAATGCAGACAAGATATACGTGGTCTTTTAGAGTCTAGACGATTATCTCTCAAACCTAACAGATATACTGGCCTCTATTCAAGATCAAAGCAAAATGTTTAAACTATGCTTAATCATGTGTTAAGTGTTTTTTGGAACCTCTATTTACATTACATTCAATCCCAGCACTTACCTGTAATATCTGAGCCGGCAGCGTCCAACAGAACGACAAAGAATAAAGCATTAAGGAGGCTTCTGAAATTCTTTAAAGAGCACACAAACATGCCGGTCGATTGAAGTCACACTGCAGATGGATATTATATCGAGTATCTACCCAGAGATGAAACCTCAGCATTATAACCAAGCAGTTGGAAACTTCTGGAAACTACATGCTACAAAGAATACTTCATCTGCGTTTGTTAAAGGAAGGATCAGTAAAGAGTAACTTACTGATGAACATGTCAGGATGGGTTTCTTCCTCCATTTCTCAAGTGTAAGTACGTGCGATTAAAGTTGCCTCATTTACTCTAGCTTGCAAATGTATTTAGTTGTGATTTGGGAATAAATTTACGAATAAATCGCGGGAGCGGTCGGTAATGGGTTTAATTTGGGACGGGAGCGGGCTGTCTAGCAATATCGTGAATATTGCTATGCGAATGAGACAGAGAGAGAGCTTTGCCTGTGTGTCTGCTTGGTGCTTGTGTGTATGTGTTAGTGCGCACACGCGCGTATGAGAGAGAGCTTTGTCTGGCTGTCTGGACTGTTTAACTGGGTGATTTTTGGTTGTTCTCCCCCGCTCTTTAGCGGGATCGGGCGCGGCGGGCAAAAAACGGGGTGGGTCGGGCACCAGGACAAGAAATTCTAAATATAAGCGGGAGCGGTCGGGTTCAGGCTAAAACCTGGCGGGTGCGGGCGGAAGCGGGAGCGTTGTCATCAGGAGGTGTGTGTGTTTGTGTGTGTTTGTGTGGCAGCTAAAATCCACGCCTACACTATCGATATCTATATTGCTGATTAGCTGTTGTGCATTTCACTCTCTGACTGAAGGCAGTCGACCAATCGCAACAGACTGTCATCGGTCCAATCGGCGCAGATTAGCTTCGCGCTAAGGAGGGGTTTGGGAACAAATGAATCACTGGACGATTCATACAGGTGTCGCTGAAATAATTAGGTAAAAATAAATGCAGATTATAAGACCATGAAAGTGTTTTTTGACCTTGCATGCATATTAGACTGTTGTTGGAAACCCTTACAACCAAGATATGACCCTATTTCATGTATAATAAGGGCTCTTTAAGTCATAAGTGTCATTGTAGATACCTAGTAGCTGAGCCTGCACTGTGCAAGGAAAGAAAGAAGCAAAACGGGATGGACAGACGCCTAAAATGTCGGAAAAGCCCCGCACCTGAGTCAGTAAAGAAAAAGGACATCGCTTACAACTCTGGTGGGACTCGAACCCAGAACCTTTGAATGCCTCCATTGACAGCCTAGACAGCCTCCTGTTTACTAGACAGGCACTTTGACCAGCTAGGCGCCAGGCACTGAAAAGAATGGTCAACTGTCAAGCCGGTTTTATATAGCTCTGAGGGAGGTAGCATTTAAACTTTGTGGCTCAATTTCTAGGCCTGAACTCCAGTGTGCTATCAATTGTGTGCTCCAGTGTGCTATCAATTTGCTCAGATACATGCTGTTGGCCATCAAAAAAGATTTAATATGTGCAAAAGTTCAATTGAATATTTATGGTCTACGTATCTGAGGAAAAGGCACTGCTGGGATTTGAACCCAGGATTTCCTGTTTACAAGACAGGCACTTTGACCAACTAAGCCACAGCGCCTGATGGTGATAAAAAGTGCTAATTGTTTGTATGAAAAAAGAAAAGAAAAACTATATAGTTGAAGCGCTGCATGTGTGAATGTCTCAACTTGAAATATTAAATTCCAATTTGTTATGTGTTACCACACCATGCATTATGAAGTCATCGCCCAGAGCCCACTTGAACGAGCAGCGCTTTTAAGATTTTGAGTTTTGTTAAGAAACTAACTGCTGAAGAGTTTGCTGCGAAAACACTCGCAATTCTGAAGAAGAAGCTTCTCTAGGACATGAACATTAGGCACTGTTAGGACTTGAACCCAGCATCTCCTGTTTACAAGAAAGGTACTTCGACCAACTAAGTACACTCTTATACATTTGCAAATCGTGTTTTGCCCATGTGAAACGTATTTTATGAAAATGTATTTGAAAATGCACGTGAAAATTTTTTGTGAATATAAATAAATGTTTTACGCGTGAATTTGGTTTTATGCACGTGAATTTGGCTACGCATGTGTACATCGTGTCTTTTGCATGAATTCCTTTTGAGACTAATCTGATTCCATACGAAAAGTCTAAAAAGAGGCAGACTGTCCCCTCTGAAAAGCTCCAATTGCCACCTAGACCACCAATGAGCTGTCCGTTGAGCCGCAGAGCCATAAAACACCATATTTTGAGGTTCTACGGCAGGGCTATTCAATTGGCGGCCCGTCAGCCGAACTTTTCTGTTGCACGGAAAAGTCATGACAACTTGCAAACTATGCACTAGTTTAAAGTTCCAAGTATGTACACCGAGACTAATACCCACACACATCAAATTAACTATAGCATATCAGGTCTTTTCCGCTTGCAAGTTTGTTATTTCTAATGTAAGAATGACAATATGTGCGCACAAGCAGGGCAACGCGCTTGCCTCTGTCTGGGCGCAAGCAGTAGAAAACATCTCATGGTGAGATTTGTGCGTGCCTTTCAGTGCAATGTAAACAAAATATATGTTACAAGAATTATTGGCAACACTTTCTTTTACAACCCGCAAAGTACCGCGTAAGTACAGTGAAATAACGGTGTACCTTTCTGTACGTATGGTATAAGTAAAATGAACGTACGTGTAGGTACAAGGGAACAAACTGTAATGCTTGGGTGAAAAGGGGGTAACAACTAGACATGCTACACGCAAAGTACCGTGTAAGTATATTAATTTTACAGTGTACTTTTCTATAAAGTGCAAAGGAACAAATGGGTAATGTGTGGGTAATAAGGGGGTAACAACCAGATATGCAATGCTTGGGTAATATGGGGGTAAGAACCAGACATGCAACACGCAAAGTACTTTGTAAGTAAATTAATTTTACAGTGTACTTTTCTATAAAGTGCAAAGGAACAAACGGGTAATGTTTGGGTAATAAGGGGGTAACAAGCAGATGTGCTACACGCAAAGTACCCCATAAGTATATTAAATTTACGGAGTACTTTTCTTTAAGTATTATATAAAGAACGATGCAAGGTTGGTCACAACCTAATGCAACCTGCAAACACCTGCTTAAGTACATTATTAATAGTACCCTTATTCAGTGCTTGGGTTTTTATAAGGGTTGTTTACTAAACAAAAGATTCACAACCCGTATTGTATATTGTTTGTATTTCAAATCTGCAATTCAATACAAATATATATTTTCATACACCACTTACCTTGTGAAAGCTTACACCATCACCAGCAATTTCTCAACAACACTATCAACAAATACTTTTGCATGATATACGGTCAGGGTTTAATGCCGATTACAACAGGCTTGCATTTTTACTGCTGTCTGCAGAACAGGGGGACCAACTGTTACATTTCAGTGAATGGCTGATGCTTTATTGAAAAATGTAGTGTGCAATTTTTCATTCAATCAATTAAAACTGCAGCTGTAGTTTTCTGTTCTTACTGTTCAAATATACACTTGTGCGTTGAAGTCCAGCTTGTTCCCTCCTTGTTCCCTGTAGTTATAAGGTAAATACAGCATTTGCGGGTTGTAAAATAAAGTGAAGCCTTGTTCCCTTTAGTTACAAAGTAATTAAATATGCTGTAACAGCATTAGCTGTTTCAAGTTCAAAGTACTTGTAAAAGTGCATATCATAATAAGCACAAGCAAAAACATCAATTTCATCAACTTCAATAACAATTATTTATTATTAACATTTATTAACAAACGCATAAACAAACTTTCTTACAAACTTTTATCACACAATTATTATAAACACTTGAACAGATGGAAAAAAAGCTGCTTAATTATTCACTCAATTGAAAGAAAGAAAAAAAGAAAGAAATAAGAAAGAAAGAAAAAAGAAAGTAAGAAAGATCAACGCCTGAACTTGTTTTTTATAGGCAACAACTTGTGTTCCTTCTTCATTGTGATGATCTTTGTCTCAAGACTGGGGCAAGAGACAAGGAACTGTTTTAATTCTTTGGAATAGCACTGAAGTGTTGTTCCATTTACATATGGTGGAACTTGATACAGTTCTCCCTCTGAAGCAATTGCCACCTGTAATCAAAAGTGCAGAAATTTAATTTGTAGAATTTCAAAAAGGTATAGCAATAGAAACCAATTAATATCAGTCTAACAGATTATGCAACCCTCATTGAATTATTAATTACTGTCAGTAGTTCTCAAGAGCCCTTTCAGATTAAAAGTAGTTTGTTTTGTTGGGTTGTATCTAAACTCTTCAAGAAGGTGAATATGCAGTATTTCTATTTCCAATATTATTTAACTAGAGGCTATGTTTTATGCTGCTTTTGAACTGTA
Source organism: Danio rerio (assembly GCF_052040795.2). NCBI lineage: Eukaryota > Metazoa > Chordata > Actinopteri > Cypriniformes > Danionidae > Danio > Danio rerio. The sequence continues at coordinate 36,055,037 of NC_141024.2, forward strand.
TTGCAATAAAGAATTTATTTATTTTTTTTTGGTATTTAGATTATGCTCTGATATAGATAGGGTGAACAAAAAAGATAAAACCAGATAATATAAAACTATAATTTAGCAGCAGTTTACATACCAAGTATGATTGCACTGATGAATCACTCAATAATCTTAACAAAAATATAAATGCATCACCTAAAGGAAGGTGCCTTGTTGGAACATATTTAGATCAGGCTGTAATTTGCTAAGAATATTTGTTTAACTACTTAGCAACAACACTAAAATTATTACAACATCTGTGGTCATACATACCTCTGAAATTATACTGGTCAGGGCCAAGGTAGATTTATCCTACTTGTGCCTTTTTAAGCAATCCCGAATACTTAGAGCCTTTTTTTATATGTTTTAAGTACAAGTTTCATTGAATGATAATTTTCCTGTTAATCACCAAAAAGTTGCTTTTAAACAATCTATTAAATGCTATAAATAAACAAATGCTATAAGAATAAAAGTAACACATTTAATCTCTAGAGTTAAAAAAGTAGTAAAATGTAAAACATTACATTTAAACAAGCAAAACTGGGAAATTATTTATCAAAATCACTTACTCCTTTCATTCTGTTTTTCAATATCGTCTGGTATGGAAAGCTGTTGTTCTCCAGCCGTTCCATGCATTCTGAACAATTGTCTGCTATAAATGAAACAAACAAAAAAAAGAGTACATTACAAAAGTAATAAATACATAGCATTTTACAATTATGTTTTTACACCTTTAACACATACCAGCAAAACATCATATTTCTGTACTAGATATTAGCCTTTAGTTATACTTCACCTTTATGTTTCTTGTCTTTAATATTTTTTTTGTTGACTCTAAAAAAGGATTAGATTGGTAAATTAATATGGGATAAAATGTTTTACATTCACAACCGTTTAAAAACTTTGGAAATACATTTGCCTTTTTTCTTTTCGTTGAAGCAGTGGTGGGGTTAGGAGCAGTGGGGTCCAGCACAGGTACAGGGGCGGTGGGTTCCAGCACATGCACAGTCACAATTGGGTCAAGCACAGGCACAGTAGGATCCAGCACAGACACAGCGGGGTCCAGCACATGCACAGTCACGATTGGGTCAAGCACAGGCACAATAGGGTCCAGCACATGGAGTCACAGCAATGCATGGACCGATGTATCCTCTTTCGATTGATCTCGCATCCATCGCAGAGCAAAAAAGGATGATTATAGCTCTTGCTCAACCAGGGACAGGTCTGCCCAGCCTGTGAGCTACATCCACTACTCCATTCATCCTAGCCGCCCTCTCAGGCATCATTTCTTTACATATCTCCATTACCTTACATTTTATTTTCCATTTTCTGTACAGACATAGACACCATCTTCATTTGTATTGCTCTGCATCCATAATTCTTTTTTTCCAGTTAAGGAATAACTTTTGCTTGTTCTGTGATTTTGCTCGATGTTGTTAATATTATTATTATTATACAGAATGTTGTACAACATTTGAATGTTACAGAATCGTGGTAACTTCGAGCACAATGTAGAAATCGTGAAAAGTGGAACAGGGCAAGTCAAATTAAAATCAGTCAAAGTTCCTAGCAGTCAAAATTTTTTTCACTGCATCTATTGCAAAGGGATGTTTTCCCACAAAAAGCTGTGGCGACACACGCGCAGATGCCGAAAAAGAACCTCAGGTGAGCCTACAAGGGGCAAAGGCTTGAGCTTATAAACTGCAGAGTCTGTGTTCTCTGAAAATTTCTGTTAGTGTGTTTGGAAGCTTCTGGACCCCATTAGGCAGGATGAGTCAGTTGTCCGTAATGACATTGTACGTGTCTTGTTGGCTTTCCGTATTGACTTCATATCACCATCGAAGAAACTGTAAAGCCTGCAATTTTTCACTAAGTTGTAAAGCTGGGAAAAAAGTGTCTGATTTTGACGAAGTAAATCACACCTACACAGAAACCAAGTCTAGCGCTCAAATTAGGGCATTGTTTGCAGAAAATTTCAGCTATCATTCACTGCAGGGCTCTGATGACAGAAAATGTGGACTTGATCAAATCAACGGAAGTCTCTATATGCTTCTAGATGGTGTGAACTTGTTTCACACTTCGGCTTACACACACTTAGTGAGAAAAAGTTCAACAGACCATCAACTTTACCCTTCACACAAGACGTACAGCTTCTTCACTCACCTGGAACAGGCTGCAACAGTTACCTCTGATAAACTGAGCCAGAAGTCATCTCCGTAAAAAATATGCTGATCTTGCGAAAGCCACTTTTGCGCAGATAATAGTTTTGAATTGATGACGTGCGGGGGAGGTGTCTGAAATGCGTTTAGAGAACTTTACTCACAGAGATACAATCCATTTCTCAATGACGTGTCTTTAGGACTTTCCCAATTTGAAAAAAAGCTCTGCAAACACTTTTCACATATTGAAATCCGAGGCAAGTTTGAACAAAAAGTTGCTGTTCTTCTAACACCCGACATGGTTTAATCCTTGAACCAGCTAATTAACAACAGAATGCAATGTGGTGTAGAGAAAACAAATGTATATCTCTTCTCCAGGCCAAAATGTTTCACACACTACTATGGTCAAGACAGGTTGAGACAAATTATGAAAAAACAGAATATCTGCGCTCAACACAGCTAAGGAAACGCATCGCAACCCTGTCACAAATATTAAATCTTATACACAATGAACTTGATCAGGTAGCTGACATCCTGGGACATGATATATGTGTCCACCGTGATCACTACAGACTCACTGAAGCAACAGTTCAGCTCGCAAGAATTTCCAAGCTGCTCTTTGCAGTGGACAAAGGCTGTCTTGGAATCCTCCAGGAAAAGTCACTTGATGGCATTCAAATTGAAGGTCTGTGAAAATTGTTGAAATACCATCCCCAAAAAGAGAATAGTTACCAAATATATAAACATGGTATGATTTCAGATCAAATGCATTGAATGGATATCGAAGAAGATGAGAATGGGGAATCTGCTTGTGACCATTTCCTAAGCAAACCAAAAGGGACGGAAGCCTGCCTGACAGAAGCAGTGACAGAAGCCTGCCTGAATGAAGGTAATTATTGTATCAGCCTAAAAAAGGTATTGGCAGCAGCCTTTTAGGTACAAATCATCATCAATTGTTCATCAATAAAAAACTAAATCGGTAGTACTTTATAACTGTACACTATGAATAGTTAAGCATTAGCAAATATTTAATTCATCATTTAAGAAATATTTTTGCATTAATAGACATTAGTATGCAGTTATTACAATATGACTGTAAACATAAGATGTATAAATGTTAAATAAATAAATTCATTCTGAATTATCTTAAAAACCACCAACTACTCTTGACAGGCACATATTTTACTCTTTTTACAAGATGTAAGATATATCTTTGTGGTTTCCAGATGGTCTAAAGTTTCAGCTCAAAATACCAATCGAATTATGTATTACAGCCTGCTGAAGATGAACATTTATAGTAAGATGACATTCTAGCATATTTTTGTTGCCTTAATATGCAAATGAGCTGGTTCTCCCAACCCATCGTTCCTACATGCATGTCTACTTTTACTGCTTCATGTTCGGATAAACAGTAAAGAGACAGACATGATGAGACAGATGAAGCCGAGAGTCAAAATAACAAGGTTATTTGATGTATTTGTGGTGGAAAACATTTAAGCCTTTTTGCAACAATTAACTTTTGTCTAAACAGCTTCCAAAAGGTGAATTTGCATCATAGATGCCCTTTAAAGGTAACTAGTAAGCATGATATCTTTTAAATATGATCCCTCCCATGTCATCCAAAGCCACGCCACCTGAAATCGTGAACATGCTCATTACAGATGACAGAGAACCATTAAATCATGTCATTCACCAGTTGTACTTTATAATACTACAATTCTGAACAATATATGTTATATCTTGCATGTTTTTAGTCATTTCCCAGAGATGGGTTGTGGCTGGAAGGGCATGCACTTTGTAAAAAACTTGCTGGCGGTTCATTCCGCTGTTGAGACCCCGGATTAATAAAGGGACTAAGCCGACAAGAAAATGAATGAATAAATGAATGTTTTCAGTCATGTAGTTAGCAATGTAGTTAGCAAGCAAAACTTGTCATCAGTCTCTCATCAGACTCACTCTCTCACACACTTTGTCCTAAAGCCGCTACTGTATGCTTAGTGTTAAACCTGCGGCATGCAGGAATTACACTTTTTAATGAGCCAAACTTGTATGCTATTTCAGACCGAATATTCAAAGTAGCATGGTGAACATTATAGGGACCACACAGGTTGTCATTGTTCAAAAATAAAGCAATGTGAATAAAAAAACAACTTCAGCTCAGTAAAGCAGGCTAAGCGGAATAGCGCTATTTACTGATGTTTTGTTGTTAAACTAAATAAAAATCTACATTATCGATGCTGTAAAAGGTTTCTTATAAAACTGTAAATAGTCACATAACTTGTTCATCAGAAGATTTCAGTGGCTGAGCAACACTTCTGTGCATATACCCCATTCATAACAACTCAATCTACATCAGCTCTGCATGACTGAAAGATTTTTAAAACAGAACATTACCTGTCTAACAGAAATACTTCAGCCATGGTGTCGTCCTTTCAGGATTTGTAAAAGTTTTGATTCTGCATTTGTTTTGACTGTGGCTTGTGTAAACGCTCATCAGTGGATCTGCGTGGACATGTGCGCAGTAGTTCAAACCTACATTTGTTCACAGTTTGGGCTACTTATCAGAATTATGGGAATATTCGGCCTGATATTTTATTTTATTTTATTCCTTAAAAAACTTTTTAAAAAGTGCACGTAAATACATTTAGATTTGCATTTGAGTACTGAAATTACCATGTAAGCTAACAAATCACTCATGTTCTCATTCACAATAGAGACACTGGGTTTCCCATACAACGATTTATTTGAAGTAATGTTGGAGTTTTCATATGAACGTATATTTAAAGGCAAGCAGTTGTCTATAGAAAGTTTAATTGTCTTCATGAAGAAAACTTGTTTCTTTTCAGAGATGAGTCCATCAAAATAAATGTGTAGTGTTTTAAAACCAAAGTCTTCATTTGTTACCCACAACACATCAAGATTTGATCAAGTCAAAATCTCATAATCTGACACAAATCTCATCTGTCGTAACTGACAAATGGCATTGTGTAGTCTGAACAGGGCTTTAGGGAGTCTAAAAGATAACGACGAAGATAACAGAGGTAAGAATCTCTTGTCCTTTATAGGAAGTCAGGAATCATCTGATTGGTGAATCGTGTTAGCCAATGCTGGACCAGTCGTGAACAACAATAAGCATGTGATCCTCTCGAAAGTAGTTTATAAATAAACTTCAGGTCAATGAACAGCCAAACTACATGAAAAAGCTGCCGTTTTCAATATACTCGTGTTTGTGTGAAGGTCTCAATGTTGAGGACTCTGCTCTGCATAGTGAAGCTTCATGTGAGCGCTGAGGTTTATTTTTTGTTTAAAGCTTATTCCACACTCACTGCATCTAAAACGATCCTCTCTTGAGTGATTCTTCATGTGTTGCTTAATGTAGTCTTTGCGTGTGAGACTCTTTCCACACTGATCACATATGAACACTATGATTCCAGTGTGACCATCCATGTGGTTCTTGAGGCTAGTTTTGGTTGTGAAGCTCTTTCCACACTGAACACATGCAAACGGCTTCTCTCCGGTGTGACTTATCATGTGGTTATTGAGTGCGCTTTTACATGTGAAACTTTTACCACACTCTGTGCATCTGTAAGGTTTCTCTCCAGTGTGGATCGTCATGTGGGTGTCATACTTTTGTTTTTGAGCAAAACTTTTTCCACACTGTGTGCAAGTAAATTTTTTTCCTCCATTGTGAGTTCTAATGTGGTCTTTAAGGTTGCCACTTTGCGTAAAACTCTTTCCACACTGTTGGCATGTGTAGGGCCTCTCTCCAGTGTGAATTCTTTTGTGCACTGCAAAGTTTCCTGCTTGACAGAAGCTTTTTCCACACTGTTGGCATGTGTACGGCCTCTCTCCAGTGTGAATTCTCATGTGGGTTTTGAAGCTTTTTTTTTGACCAAAACTCTTTCCACACTGTTCGCAAGTGTAAGGTTTCTCCCTAATGTGAACTCTCATGTGAACATCAAGGTTAAGCTTTTGACTGAAACTCTTTCTACACTGTTTACTGCTGAAATTACACTCAGTTTTGGATTTCCGAGATCTTCCGAGTGATGAAGTCTTTTCAGTCAGTGTGGGTTTTTCATCAGCTGTTATTTCTTGGTGTTGCTCTTCCATTTTATTCCAGTGTTGAGTCTCTTCTTTCAGCACCATCAGGTCTTAAAAAAAAAAAAAAAAAGAACTTAAGTATGAAGGCACAAAGCGACAAGCATGAAATGGATGTTTCACCCAAAAATTAAAATGACCTTACCATTTACTCTGCGTCTTTTAAATATTTCCTTTCTTCTGGAACACAAAGTAAGCCAGCATTTTTTCACAATATCTTCTTTTGTGTTCAGCAGAATCAAGAAACTCAAAGATTTAAAGCCACACGAGGGAGAGTAAATGGTGAGGCTATTTTCATTTCTGCGTTAACTATCCCTTTAAAGGGTTCCTATTATGAACCTTTTTTTACAGGATGTAAAGTAAGTCTTTAATGTTTCCAGAATGGGTCTGGGGTTTCAGCTCAAAAATCAGATCATATACCTTGCAGAATATTTAATTTTGGGGGTCAGAGATAAACCAAGCTCTTTTTGTCAAAGTCAAAGTCAGCTTTATTGTCAATTCAGCCACATGTACAAGACATACAGAGAATCGAAATTGCGTTACTCTCAGACCCAAGGTGCTTAACATTAATATAAAATATATATATAAAAAATAGTAGAGTTTAAGAAAAAAAGAAAATTTAGAAAATTTACAGTATATACATTGCACATAAATGTGGTCTAAGAAATATACATATGTAATAAAAAATTGTAAACAATACAGTGACATTAAGGGCATATAGCAATGAGTGCAAAGTAAACCAGAGTTGTGCAGATAAAAAACAGTATAGTGCAAAAAGAACTTGTAAACATGATAATTGTGATAAAGTGACAGTGACATATTGGGAGGTAATATATGTGTCTGCATAAAGTGACCAGTGCAGATGAGTGTGTGTGTTTGTGTGTGTGTGTTTGTGTGTGTGTGTTTGTGTGTGTGTGTGTGTGTGTGTGTGTGTGTGTGTCAGAGTCCAGAGGTGCGTGGGGAGGGAGCGGGGAGCAGAGCTGGGAGAGAGTTCAGCTTCCTGACAGCCTGATGAATGAAGCTGTCTTTCAGTCTGTTGGTCCTGGCCTGGAGACTGCGCAGTCTCCTCCCTGATGGCAGCAGACTGAAGAAGCTGTGCTTGTGCCTGTGGCTTTAAATGCAAATGATCAAATGCACTTGGTCTAGATTACTCCTGTTGTGTCCCCTCATGTGTATCTTCCACTCAACATTTTTAACTAGCTTGGAAGACCTGGTTGAGACAAATCCTGCATGTTCATAGCAAGTGCGCATAATTCACACTTTTATTAGTGAGTTTGCATTATTGTATATAACTTATGCAAATGTTTCCCTCTACTGGGTTGCAGCTGGAAGGGCATCCGCTGTTTAAAACATATGCTGGATAAGTTTGTGGTTCATTCCGCTGTGGTGACCCCTAATAAATAAAGAGACTAAGCTAAAGGAAAATGAATGAACTTATGCAAATGCTTAATGCCACGTTTGCTTTTAACTGTAGTGATGAGAATATGGCAAGATGACATACTTTGCTACTTGTTTTCATTCATTTGTACTTTTGTCTCAGTTTTCTTGCCTTTGTGCTTGTCCGGAGGCTTAGCTGAAGACCTTTATGGTGACATTTTATATACTTGACAAGATGCAGAAATGCCATCTAAAAAGGTTACCTGCTGTTTGTCTAATCGGGAACAGTGACAATGTAAATATACAAATAAAAGCGTTACCCCGATGTTTACCAATGTGAAACGTCTGTTAATGAACACCCAGGATTATTTTATAACCCCTAGGGGCTGTTTCATAAAAGTGGTTTAAAAAAGCGGGGATTAAAGTCAAAAACCTGACTTCAGTGAGCCGAACTAAATGTCCACACTTTAATTGGTTCAATAACAGCAAGTTGAAGATCATTTGATGTAACTAATCTGAGTACAGCTGAAATAATCTAGATAACAACTCGTGCACGTTACTGTCATGAAACCCTCAAGGTCGAGCACAGATGCATCATTATGATTATGTTGTATGCTACCTTGGCAACTACGATGAATGAAAGAGCTCTGAAACAAGACACCACAATGTTCACAGCGAGTGAATAGCATTTGATTCAAATATAAGTTCAAATATATAATAATTTAAACAATCAAAAAGTACGGCTTGAAACAAAGCAAGAAAGAGGGCTGACAGGAAACTGCAGATTTTAAAATATAGGTCATTATTTAGGCCTATTAACGTTAAGTTAAATATTTGTCACAATACATTGAAATATTTGCTTGTGCGCAAGAGAGAGAATACACGCTTACTGCAAATTGTAGCTTGCAAGGAAAAGTCTTAATGCATTGGAGGTATACTGTAACATTCAAAATGTACTTAATTTCAGCACAATAAGTTTAAAATAATGGCTACAAAGAGCCGTGCACACACAAGCAGTGGGATTTGTTATTTGCTCTCGAAACTGCAGCAAATTGCTGCTTTCTATTTAAAAACATTTGTTGCCCTTTAAAAACATTTGTTTATTTAAAGTGCTGTCAAAATTAGAGCGTTAACTCATGCAATTAATTTGATATATATATATAAAATGTTTTTAAAAAATGAACGCAGCAGTTGCTGTTATACTTCCTGTTGTAGTCATGCAAAGAAATATGCATAAGACCAAGGAAGCACTTTTAGAAGGAACGTTTCAGTATAAAATAATTAATGAAAAAAAATTAATGCTGCCTTACCAGGCTTTCCAGCATTTCATCTAATTTAGTATGTTTCATTTTTAATCTTTAGACTTTTGCTGTAATAGAAATTGATACCCCATACCTAACGGAAAGAAAAACCTCCGGATTTCGTGACTTCGGTGTTCCTTTAAGGTAATAAAAAAAATAAATAAAAAAAAAAACTGTTTACATGGTAGACTCTTAATAAGAGTATTAATCATATTAAAATGGGAGTATTGGTGTCCATATAAATGTACTCAGTAAAAGTGCCAGATAATGTCGCGAGCTGTCCAAGACATCTGCATTCGTCTGCCTTTAAGATGATTCCATGTGCGCTCCAATGTTTTATTAAGTTTGATGTGTTTTCCCCTTAAACGGAAATTTTGTACAGCGCCTGCTTCACGTTGCTTTGTCAGAATCCTTGTGGAATATAGCCATACTTAAGAACACATGGTTTAAGCAAATTTGATGAATGCGATCGCAATTAAAAAAAAATGCGAAAATGCATTAGTGTAAATGGGGCTATAGTAGTGACCTGATCTCATATGCCATTTTTTTTAGAACCTCCAATTTAGTTGCCTATTGGAGAAATGACCTGGAATAATAAATGGCTACTTGCTCTACAAACAAATGTGTTCATGACTATTCATACAAAGAAAAATAATAAAATGAGAAAATATGACTTTGCAACATCAAGCAGCATTAGGCATGGGCCAGTATAAGAATCTGACGGTATGATAAGCTTGGATATAAATATCACAGTTTCACTGTATTGTGATTACTGCTCTAAAATGTATTCTTTTTAATCTCTGGGTAAAAAAACAAGAACTTTTTCCCTTTGAACACAATATATATTTTTTTAAGAAACTTTGAGGCTCAGTTTCACAAACAGGGCTTAGATTAAGCTGGGATTAATGCTTAGTTAAATTAGGCTATTTAAGCCAAATTTATAAAAATGGCCTTAGTAAAATATATTACTGATGTGCACCTGGAGAAAAAAATACACTGATGTATTTTATCTCACGGAAAGTTATTTTGAGTTGAGACCACTCAAACATGCAATTTAATATTGACTAGCCTTAAACCTTGTTTGTGAAACCGGGGGAGAAAGTATTATGGAGCAGTAAACATATCAGGCTAAATCATTCAAATGAATCATTCGTTTACAAAACACAGATTTCTTTACAATTTAAAATGGAATCTTTGGATATATTTTTTGCTGGAGATACTGTTGTCCTAAAAAACTTATAACAAAATGTAAAAAAAAAAACCTTACATATACTGTTGTACTGTGGTATACCTTGAAAACGGTTATCGTTCCATACCTAAGCAGAATAACCCTGTTTTAAGGATCTAAAAATAAATTCTTTAAAAAAGTCTCAAGCAAAAAGATTCCAATGGCGACGCCTGCTGGTACATGAAGAATTTGGTCAATACTGACGAACTTCACACTCTAATGTTTGCATATTATCAGCATGCTGTAATCCATTTCTAACAGCAAAAGTCATTTTTAGACTAGTTTTTTTGGCCAGTTGTAGTCAGTGTAATGCTAAACGTTATTGTTCCACTATAATTAGTTTGTTTTGTCTCACGTCGTCCCACAGCAACATCTTATAGCTTAGAATACTGTACAATGCTTTATAACAATTATTGTAGTGTCCATTTAATTCAGCATATTTAATATTGGGGGCATCCACATCATTTGACAAACTGTAAACCAGGGTTTCTGCAGGTTTCTTTTTATGACATTTTTAAGACCATTATGAATGAAATTTTAGACCCATAAAGGGATAAAGCTAAAGAATTTTTCCAATGGTCTAGATGGAATTTTTATTTGCCCCATTAAAAAAATAAAAAAATAAATGAAAGAAATTATAAATTATATATATATATATATATATATATATATATATATATATATATATATATATATATATATATATATAAATAAACAATAATAAATAAATAAATAATTTTTTATATGTATTTTAGATATTTCTAGCTAAAGATTTTAAATATTGTGTTTGATTTTGGATCTTAAGACATTTTATGACGCAGCGGAAACCATGTTTATACACAATAGCCCTGGTAATTAGTTATTGTAATAATGATGTAATTCTAACTCAGATATTATCTGTGAGAACTAGTAACAACTACTAGAAACAAGTTTAAACTCATAAACAAGTTGATGAAAATAGGGGAATTGTGATCAACGTGACGTATGCAAATGGAAAGTACTAAGCCAACACTATCACTGTAATAGCTGATATCTACTAGGAGAATACTGTAGGTCAAATATCGTCAGCTCAGTTTAACTTTTTAAATTTATTTTATAAAGCGCCGGTGCTCAAGGACGCTTCACAAACAGCAGGAGAACAAGAAAAGCAATAACCTTAAGAAGGTACAGAAAATGGGAGACTAATAATACATAAAATAATGACAAAAGACATGAGAACAAGTAACAAGAAAGAAACTCATTTCTGTCTTTCAATGAGTGCTTATGTGCATTTAGAAGAACTAGGCAGCACACTCAGGGCTGCAAGATGGATTAATTTAGTATTCTTATTATTAAAATATATCTGAATGAGGATCAAATGACTGAGTTGGTCTTTGAGAATGAAAAAAAACCTGTTTGTTCCTGTGGATCTTCCTGTTTGACTGTGAATGTTTCTTCAATCTTCACATCTTCACTCTCCTCTTTAATAAACGACATCTTTATAACAGTGTGGAGATCAGTCGCTTCAGCAGGAGTTTTTGCTCTGTGTTTTGGACACTTTATCCTGTTTAAAATGAACAAAACAATAAAAATGTCCTGTTAAAAATTTATAAAACAATAAACAGAAATAAAATAACTTCTCTTCAACACTTGCTTCAACAGTTTATTTTAATCAGAGTAATTAACAAAAATAAATCAGGTAAAATGTTTCATTAAAACACGTATTACACACTTTTCTGTTACTTTAGTCAAACAATAGCCCTCGATTACTGATAATAAAATAGTACTATGTTGTATAAAGGGTTAAAATAATATTTCCAACAGCAGGAACATAATTTAGCATCGTATAAAACCCCTAAAACTGTAGAACTTTAACTTTAAATCGGGTTATATCTGTAAAACTTTTAAAGCAAACCTTTCTCCAGTTGAATCACCGCGCTGTAGCGGCGCCGCCTGATGACGTCACGTCACGCCAAAATAAAAGTCTTTTGTTTAGCTTTTTTGCCACTCTAGGCAGGGCAAACTTTATTTATAGAGCACAATTTTACACAACCGTGGTAGATCCAAAGTACTTTACAATAAAATAAACTACACAATAAAACTAAAAAACTAGTATTAAAAATACAAAAAAATGTATGTTTAACAGTAATACTAAAATACAAATAAAAAATAACATGCATTTGTCACTCAAAGGAAAGAGAGTAAAAATAAGTCTTTAAGTTAGATTTAAAAGCATCCAATGATGTAGCAATCCCGATGTTCAGAGGGAGACTGTTCCAGAGCCATAGAGGTAAAGTTGGTTTTATAATCGCACATTCTGACTTTCCCCTATTATTTTTTTTATAAAAGTATTATTTGCAAACTCTAAATAGTAAAATCATATTAGCAGCAAATGACTATCAAAGTACATTGTTCACAATCAAATAAACAGTGTCAATGTTGTTTTCAAGCCACACTTGCATGCTCATTCCAATCTAATAGTCAAAGTAACATGGTAAACAAAACAGAGACTTCTAAATGAACGAATGTGTGAATATAAAACTTTACCTCTATCACAGAAAGCTCTATCACCTTTTGATTTGCAGCGAGACCGAGGGACAGACAAAACAGACATGCATGGGACATGGAACATGGGATTTTAACAGTCTACAAGCTAAATAAAGTCTAATAAGTTCACTTCACTGACATAGGCTAGGGCAAAATTGTGCGCAGCTTTTAATTAACAAAAAGAAATTGAGTAAAACGTTTCATTAAAACACTTATTACACACTTTTCTGTTACTTTATTTAAACAATAACCCTTGGTTACTGAGAATAAAATAGTACTACGTTGTATAAAGAGTAAAAATAATATTTCCAAAAGCAGGAACATAATTTAGCAAAAGTTTTTTTTCTTTACATTTTTTCCACTTACTGTTGCAGTCATGAATTATTGATACATTTCTCCCATGTTTTTATAGAAGTAAATTTGGTTTTATATTCGCACATTCGGACTTTCCCCTTAATAACATAATTTCATAAAAAGTGTTATTTGCAAACTCTAAATAGCAAAATCATATTAGAAGAACAGGCGTAAATCTGCTGCATTAGTTACTTAGTTATTAAGTATTAGGTATAATTAAGTATTAGCTACTTAAGCTAAAGCCGTTTCCCATGTGTTGTTTCATTTGTGAAGACTTGTCATAATGTTAACTTTACATTAAGGACCACAATAAGCATTTTGTCTAGCGGTGTATTTGCTTAATGAGCACTGTGCTACGTCCAAACTAACCCCACTGTATTTTTGTATAATCAATTTCTATTCTGTTGTTAAGTGACTCAATTAATTTAAAATTAAAATGTGAAAAAATTTAAACATTTTTTAATTCTTTGTGATTATTTTTGTGATTATTTTAATAATAGTTTTGCATTCTTTATGTAAAGCACTTTGAATTACCATTGTGTATAAAATGTGCTACAGAATAAAGAAACTTGCCTGGCAGTTTCATGTATTGGATAAAATGACAGAGAAAATAGACATAAGATCATGTTTCAGTGCAACTAAACCCCAAGTACAAAAAGTTCACAAATTAAGCAATTTGGCTTTAAGAATGAGTTGTTAAATTCTAATGTCACATTATCAATCACAGCAGGGTCGACCCGTGGCATAGGCAGTATAGGCAATTGCTACGGGCGCAGTACGGCCAGGGGGGCGCCAGAAATGGGAGAAGAAAAAAAAGTAACTTCCACTATGCCTAAAACAAGTTGGTATGAATTCAGAAAAGAATAAGCCCACATTAATATAACTGCATAGTGCATAGCCTACTAAGTAGTAGTAGTATAATAATAATAAAACCTACTCGCCTAAGACGCCCCCTCTGAATAATTAGACTGTACCTGCTACGGTGTTCATTTTTTTTTTTTTTGATGGGTCAACATGCTCAATATGTCAAAACGTCCCAAACCCTCTCAAACAGTCTAGTGCGCAGGGGAGGCAAAAAAAAAAAAAAACACAAGAAGAGGAGGAATAACGCAACAAAGACAGAGGTAATGTTACAACAAAGATGATTATTTTACTGTATCCGTGATCGATGACGCCATTAATTAGCTAGACACATACTTGTCAACTCTCCGGTTTTCCCAGCTATCATCAAGTTTAAGTATTTCCCCGTAGTTGCCCTGTATGTTTAAACTTTCTATGAATAGTGAAAGTACTGTCAAAACAGAGCCGATCTCAAATGTGATATACATTGCAAGAGCTGTGCAAGAGAATTGTGCTTTCGCTTTATTTTGGCTTGAAAGAATGTTAATAAAAATGTCTGCATTCACTTTTTTCCCGTTAAAGCTGTGCGTCGATCGACGCAACCCCTGAATCAGTGTATGCATGCAGTCTGACTACTGGACGTGCTCTGTATGATATACTGTTCCCAGATCCGCTTCTGTACACGCAATTTAAAGATGAGCGAAAGTTTAGCATACTTTGGGGATTTATGTGTGTTTAAACAGACACATACATTTAATAATATGTAAACATGTTTGTACTGCTTGTATTATTTTTAAAAACACAACATTTTTTTTTCTTAAATGAGCACAAACAGTTACTAAACTAATCGAATGCTTTCATTAGCCTATTGATCTGTGCATTCTTATGCCGAGTTCAGACTGCATGATTTTCAAAGTGATTGTGTCACAGATGTTTTCACACTGCATGACTATCTGGGCTAGCGTTTCGTTGCTGCTTTGTTTACACTGCAAGATTGATCGGCGACTGGGACATTCACATTGCATGACTTTACTATAGGAAGAATCGCTGACAACTTCGTCCAAACTACGTCTCAGCCAAAAACACGTAGTATATCTTTTGTTATTAACTACATAATGAGAAAGAAGCTTTTAATGGGGTAGAGCATGTACGTGTTTGCTCACCTGGGTTTAAAGGGAATTAGCCATTTCTCCTTAACGTTGATAATAAACTAATTTCTTTCTGTATGAAATGTCAAACAGACAAGGTTGCTCCTGAGTCCTGTCAAACCTCCACTAGTTTTTCCTCCATTTCGTGGGTCCAAATAAACCGAAAAAGAGCGCTTTTAACTTCTCCCCCAGCCTCCCGCTGGCCTGCAGCAGGTACACACACGCACACACAAGTGAAAGCTGCTCTCTCATTGGCTGTAGGCGAACGCTGATGTTATTTTCAGTCAAAACTCAATTCAAACGGCATGATTTGAATCGCCGACAGCTCCAGATATTCAGCATGCCAAATATCTCACAGGCATCGGCGACTCATCGGCGATTCTCTCAGATCGCGTCTTTGATAGTTCATACTGTGTGATTGTCACTCACGTGCACGAGCGGCGATTTGCCTGTGATTTCAGGCATTTGTCGGCGATTTCTCAAAACCTGTCGGCGAGCCAAAATCAGGGCTAAAATCACGCAGTCTGAACTAGGCATTACAGTGACACCTCTGTTATCAAAAAACAAAATAAGAGATTGCTGCTCTTCACTAAATAACTGTAGTAATGCTAATCAATATTTAAATACAGTAAAAAGTGAATGGGATTTTATAACTTTATTTATTTTCTGTATAGGCCATTGGTTTTATTAGGCAAAATATTTTGTGTTATTGTTAATATTTTCTAATGTTTGCTATGTCTTCTTTTTAAAGCTAATTGTTGTCCCATATTTTTACATCACAGTGTTGAGCGGTATGGCATAACATGGTTTGCTAATCAATAAATAGCAACCTCTTTGGTTGCTATTTTAAGACTGGCTGTCTTTTTTTAGTCTCTTTGTGCAAAAACGTCTTGCCCTGTTTTCAGCATTGGTACTGTGGCTTAGTTGGTCAAAGCGCCTGTCTAGTAAACAGGAGATCCTGGGTTCAAATCCCAGCAGTGCCTAATGTACAGTTTCCAGAGTTGCTTCTTCTCAAGATTTACAAGTGTTTACGCAGCAAGCTGTTTAGCAGTGTGGTACTTAACAAAACTCAAATCCTTAAGAACGCTGCTTGTTCAAGAGGGCTTTGGACAATGTCTTTATAAAGCATGGTGTGGTAATGCATAACCAATTAGACTTTAATATTTCAAGTCCAGACATTCACACATGCAGCGCTACCGCTGTAAGTTGTTTTTTTCTTTTTTTGATTAAACAATTAGCTCCCGTCTGACGCTGTGGCTTAGTTGGTCAAAGTGTTTCTCTAGTAAACAGAAGATTCTGGGTTTGAACCCTAGCAGTGCCTAGTCTGTAGTGAGATTGGCTTTTATAGGCCAGAGAGTACCAAAAAGTGCTTTCTGTGGAACAGTGCTGGAGCACGCAAGCTCTCCGGTGCAATCAATAGCGTCGGACTTCTAGGCTATGAGCTGAGTCATGCAAAGGTTGTGGGTTCGAGTCCCACCAGAGTCGCAAGTTTTGCCCCTTTTCTTCACTTGACTTAGGTGTGAAGAGTTTCCATCATTTTACGCATCTGTACATCCAGTTTTGCTTCTTTCCTTCATTGCTCAGTGCAGGCTTAGATACTAGGAGTACTCTACAATGAAGCTGATGACTTACAGTTTTTTCTTAGTTGTTTACACACAATTACTTGTACTACAGACACAATTTCTACAACATGTGTAACTGATGCACCAACCCCCTGAACCAATTCTGCTAAACTACAAGCACAATTCCTGCTTTACACTCAAATTGCAGGTTTACAACACACTTTTTTCAAAACACTACACACAATTTTTTGCATATTACACAATTTTCATGCAAAAAATCTTTTGTTTTCACAAGGAACACACTGACAGTCTGTTTCTTAACAAAACTCAAATCCTTTAGAACGCTGCTCGTTGAAGAGGGCTTTGGACAATGGCTTTATATCGCATGGTGGGGTAATGTGTAACCAATTGGACTTTAATATTTCAAGTCCAGACATTCACACGTGCAGCGCTACTGTTGTAAGACAGGGGCAAAACAAATTGTCCTTGTCTGTCGTTGAGCCTTAGTTGGTCAAAGTGCCTGTCTAGTAAACCGGAGATCCTGGGTTTGAATCCCAGCAGTGACTTGATTGCAGTGAGCTGTTCTTTTATGGGTCAGAGAGTACTCAGGCTTTGTGGTGCAATGGATAGTGCAGTGGACTTCTAGGCTGTGAGCTGAGTCATTCAAAGGTTGTGGGTTCGAGTCGCAAGTATTATCCATTTTCTTCACTGACTTAGGAGTGGTGCGTTTCCATCATTATAGGCATCTGTTCATCCAGTTTTGCTTTTTTTCTTTCATTGCGCAGTGCAGGCTCAGATACTAGGGGTACTCTACAATGAAGCTGATGACTTAATTGAGCTGTTTTAAATAAGGGAGATTGGAAAGCGGTGCAGGGCAGAGTGGGCTTAAAAAAAGGCTCGAAGGCAACCTGTGGTTTTGGGGAAAAGTGACTGCCACCTATTGTTGAGATCAAGCCTTTTGGGTTTGTCGTACAAAACCCTCTTTATGCATGTGCAAAGTAACTGAGTAGAAAGCACAGTAAATTTTGCTCCCCCCCACTGTCTTAGATGAAACTTCGTTTTGTTTTTTTCTTTTAGTGTTAAGACTAAGTTGGCCAGAGCACCTGTCTTGGGAACAGCAGGTGCTAGGTTCAAATCCAAACTGCACCTTTCCCTCAGATTATGGGAGAGTGGCTTTACTGATCTGAAAATCTTTCAATGGCCGATAGCATATGTTTGTCCAGATTTCCATTTTCTTTCCATCTTGTCAGCATTTTCTGCATCCTGACATGCTGGTTTTTGTGTTTTATTGTTTTTTCTTCATCAATTTTTGTTATCGGGCAAATGTCTCTTACAGTTAAACAACCTCTTTTGGTTGCCATTTTAAGACTTGCTGTCTTTTTTTAGTTTCTTTGTGCAAAATCATCTTTCCCTTTTCAGCGTTAGCGCTGTCGCTTAGTTGGTCAAAGTGCCTGTTTAGTAAACAAGACATCCTGGGTTCATGTAGTGCCAAATGTACAGGTGCCAGAATTGCTTCTTCTTAAGATTTACAAGTGTTTACGCAGCGAGCTGTTTAGCAGTCTGTTTCTTAAAAAAACTCAAAACCTTACAGGTTTTTCCAATTGTTTACACACAATTAATTGTACTTCAGACACAATGACTACAACTTGTAACATGCACCAACCCCCTGAACCAACTCTGCTAAATTACAAGCACAATTCCTGCTTTACACCCAAATTGCAGGATTAAAACACATTTTTTTCAAAACACAACACACAATTCTCTGCATTTTGCACAATTTTCATGGAGAAAATATTTTGTTTTCACAAGGAACACAGTCATTCACAATTGTAAAGTCAGTTGTCCTACTTTGCATACTGATTCATCATATAGGTAAACACCTGTCACACAGAATTGCAATTTAGAAATCAGAGCTCATCTGGTTCATAACTGGTTCTCTGCCTACCCATGTTTTTTAGTTGTTTATCTCCCTCCATATTCTCCATTCCTCAAACCTATTGAGGTCTTTTTTTCCTGCCTGGAGATGTTAAGTGTATGACCGAAATCCACACACACGTATACCCCTTCTCCAAGCTATAGCTGATGATGCTTTTCGTGGCTGGATTCGCCATGCAAAGTGACATTTCCCCCGCTGCCTGGCCAGACCAGACCAAAACAGAAAAGAGGATGTAGACCATGTTATCTGCAACTTTGTGTTGGTTGTAATGTACACTGTGTATACTGTATTTATGGGGAAAATACAGTAAAATATATTTGGTATTTGTTTGTTTTGTATAAAAACAATATTCTGAAATATTTTACAAAGCACTTCTGTAGGCCTACTGTCTGTAGTACAGTCTATTCCAATTGTTTACACACAATTACTTGTACTTCAGACACAATAACTACAACATATAACTGATGCAACAAACCCCATGAACCAACTCTGCTAAACTACAAGCACAATTCCTGCTTTACATTCAAATTGCAGGTTTAAAACACCTTTTTTTAAAACACTACAGACAATTCTCTGCATTTTGCACAGTTTTCATGCAGAAAATCTATTGTTTTCACAAGGAACACACTGTCATTCACAATTCTAAAGTCAGTTGTCCTACTTTGCATACTAACTCATCACATGAGTAAACACCTGTCACACAGAATTGCAATTTAGAAATCAGAGCTCATCTGGTTCATAACTGGTTCTCGGCCAACTCATTTTTTTTTAGTTGTTCATCTCCCCTTCCATATTCTCCATTCGGAGAATGTGGATAGTATGGTGTTTTTGAAGAAGATCTTTCACTAGTCTACACTGCAGTTATTTATTTAATTTTAGTTTACTTAGTTAAGATGGCTGCACTAAAGAGAATAGTTTTTTATTCTGACTAGTCTATATTGGAGGTATTTATTTAATTCTAGTTGTTTACTCGGGTATCCTGACTGTACTAAAAATGCGATGACAAAGTTAATAAAGAAAAAGTTAAGATGTTCTTGTTATTAAGTGAATTGTCCCTTAGCATTGCTGTTAGCATGACATCAACCCTAACCCCACAGCAAACAGAAACCGAACCGTACCGAACTGAATCGTGGCTCCAAAACCGTGAACCAAACCGAACCGTGCCTTTTGTGTATCGTTACACCCCTAGAACTGAGGGTAACCATTTATGGTATAATATGGTATGATCCAGGCTCTTGTAAAAACAGAGCCTGGAAGAGGGGATTGAAAGAAATATCCATGTAGTCACTCTCCAAATATTCTGTTTTGTAACTGTTCATCTTCCCTTCCATATTCTCCATTCCTCAAACCTATTGAGGATTTTTTTTCTCCCTGGAGATGTAAAGTGTATGACCGAAATCCACACACACGTATACCCCTTCTCCAAGCTATAGCAGTTGATGCTTTTCGAGACTGGATTTGCCATGCAAGGTAACAAGTCAGAAATCCTCATTTAACAATTGAGTCAGAATATACCTTAAAAAGCTGAAGCATTGAAGCAGAGCTTTTGCTTCATTTGGACTCTGGACTTCTGCAAGGGTTCATCCAGGATTTGAACCCGGGAGCTCTCGCACCTTAAGCGAGAATCATATCCCTAGACCAACAAGCCACTGCAAGATCGCACCGTACATGGCAAAACTATCTGCTGACAAACCAGCATTCTCAGAAAAAGGCCTCTGTGTAAGCCACAACGCCTTTACAAAACAGCGGACAACTGTAAGGGCTCAACCAAAATTTGAACCTGGGATTTCTCACGGCATGATTGAGAATCATACTTCTAGACCAGCAAGCCACTATGCAAGGAATGATTTATGTGGTGACACTATCTGGGGTCCGTTCTTTGTACCTCGCTTAAATGATCTAAGATGATTTGGCAGATCCTGGATCTTTTCATCTCGATAACTGATCTCTCGCTAATTTGGTTCTTCAAACAAGTTCGCGAATCAGATTAGAATGTCTGGATGAACTGATCTGAGATCGCTGCATGTGTTGTGAAGGACAGATCTATCGATCCTCGAAATCATGAACAGCAATGCCATGATTGGCTGACGGCACATCAGCGTATTGACATCATCTGATTAATATTCAATAGTCCATGTGAGCAAAATTACATCAAACTAGCAGTAAACAGTTGGTTAAATTTGAAACGCAATAACCTTCCACATTTGTTTTGAGCTGCAGGCTTTACACTTTCATGTGTCAAGACAAGAGTATTCATCATGTATTTTAATGCATATCAGTGTATTTAGTTCTACATTTAGAGAAGATTTTCTTTATTATAGTAGCCGGTTTTTTAATCAGTGTAAAGAAAAACTGGTTGTTTACAAAAGCATTTTAATATTGATAAGGCATCTGCAACTTTTGTGAAGCATCAAATCACTGGCATATTAACTGTCAAAACATGTTTATGACTGCATAAATGTATTATTGCTTTTAAAAAAGTCACATATTGTGGATTTCTATAATACACAATTTGTACTAAAGTAATTTAAAAAGTTCATGTCAATACATTTTCTCTTTGCACCACCAGGTGGCAGTATTTATTGTATTAGTAACTATAAACTATATATATATATATATATATATATATATATATATATATATATATATATATATATATATATATATAGTTAAAAATATTTACCATTTTCCCAAGTTAATGTAACTACTACTGTAAGAAAATATTAGAATTCGGTACTTACTTTCTGTATTATCTTTGCTTGAACTGAGCCGATCTAATCCTATTTATATGAATTTAACCTGCTTCCGATCAGGTTTGACCTAGCAGAACTGTTGCTATGACAACAACTCTCAGATCAACTTTGAAGAACGAAACGATCCTGGATCGTGTTAAATCGTCAATATCTAAATACAGCTAACTGAGTAATCCACATACGAAGAACGGACCCCTGCTGACAAACTGGAATTCTTCGAAAGACGTTTTTATGAAAGACATAATGCCCTGTAAAACGCAGGACACCTGCAAGGGCTTGTCTGGGATTTAAAACCCCGGACCTCTCGCACACGAAACGAGAATCATACCCGGGGGTGTCCAAACTCAGTCCTGGAGGGCCAGTGTCCTGCATAGTTTAGCTCCAACTTCCTTTAACACACTTCAACTCCATGAAGCTTTCTAGTATATTTAGAAGAGCTTGATTAGCTGGTTTAGGTGTGTTTAATTGGTGTTGAAACTAAAATATGCCGGACACCGGCCCTCGAGGACCGAGTTTGGACACCCCTGCCCTAGACCAACGAGCCACTAAAGTGTTCACATTTTACATGGCGTCAGAAGTATCAGATAGTCAGAAATTTTTCTCTAACAAATCAAGGGCACCCTAAGCGAGAATCATACCCCTAGACCAACGAGCCACTGCAAAACAGCAACTTTACATGGCGACACTATCTGCCGACAAACTGGCATTCTCAGAAAAAGGCATCTGTGTAAGCCACAACGCCCTTACAAAACAGCAGACAACTGTAGGGGCTCAACCGAAATTTGAACCTGGGATTTGTCATGGCATGAACGAGAATCATACTCCAAGACCAGCAAGCCACTTTGCAAGAATTTTTTTATGTGTCGACACTATCTGCTGACAAACTGGAAATCTTTGAAACACCTTTTTATAAAAGCCATAATTTTGAACCCAGGACCTCTCGCACCAAAAGCCTGAATCATACCCCTAGAAAAACAAGGCACTAAAATCTGAAGTTTTTACATGGCATCAGAAGCAGCAGATAGTCAGAAATCAAGTGCAGAGAATTTGTAAGATGGAGGAAGAGAGTCTGAAACAATGGTGGATAGTCTATTGGGTGAGAGAGAGCGTAGGTTTCTGCGAAAGGCAACTTGTTTTGGAGTAATTGGTGGCTCAGGAGTCCTGTGGATGTGATCCGATGTGTGTAGTGGAGTTACTAGTGTTTGATCAGTGAAGCAATGTCGAGTGTAAATAAGATCAGTAGCAGAAGTAGGTGCTCTTTTGAGGTCAAAAGAGGCAAGCAGAGTCTGGAAGTCAGTAGCTTGAGGTTTTTCAATGTGGATGTTGAAGTCACCTAGCACCAACAAGGGAGTGTCATAAACAGAAAAAGATGAGAGAAGAACATCCAGTTCATCTAAGAAGTGACCTAATGTACCTGGTTGGCGGTAGATGACAACCACATTTATGTAGAAGGAGTGGATAATGGTGGCTGCATGGAATTCAAAGGAGCTGATCTTTGCCAGTGACTATCTCTGAGTAAATTTCCATTCTTTGGAAATCAATAGTCCAGTTCCACCCCCTCTCCCTGTCTGACGAGGAGTGTGGGAGAAAGAGAAATTAGCAGAAAGAGTAGCATGTGTAGCAGTGTCCTCCGGTCTCAACCAGGTCTCAGTTAGAGCCATGAGATTATAGTCAGAATGTGTAGCTATGGAGGTAATAAAATCTGCCTTGTGAACAGCAGATTGACAATTTCAGAGGCCCACGGAGAGAGTTGTGAAATAGCAGATGCATGTATTGAACGAAGGTTGTGATAATTATGCCTGCAGCTTACCTTCCGTGCTTTGCGAGTGTTAGTAACAACAGGAATTAGTTAACACATAATAAAAGTGCAATGAAAACAATAATAAGTGCAAAGATTAAGTAAAATAAATAAATAAAGTACTCAGGTGCTTTGTCAGTGTCTTTGCTCGGTGGAGTCGCACAGGTAGAGTCAATGGTCTTTACACTCGTCGGTCTTCACACGCAGTGAGACTAGCTGCTTATATACACCCCTGAGCGCTTGCTGATAGAATTCAGCTTGACATGCCTCAAGAGTTCCAACAATACAACAACAGAAACTGAGGCGAGGGGTGCAAAACCGACCGTGATCCACACACACAAGCTCTTACAGTAACCAAGGAAACAGTGAGTAATATTTCTAGCACTACACACAAACAACTGAAAACAAGTCTAAATGTACTTACACGCTGCTGGTCTCGTTGCTAAAGTGCTTCTCCTTATATGGTTGAACAAGCCATCCTACTTCCCTTACTTACTTACATTGTCTATCCATCCATCTATTTATTCATTTTGTTTAGTAAATGTGTTATTTTTGAGGCTGACCTAATAAAAATATAATAATTTTACTGCCAGAATTTTAGGTGCAGGCTAGGACTGTCTCTGCCATTGGCAGATAACGTTGTTTTTTTTGGCTTCATAGGACATGGACTTTCAGCATGCAGTGGGACGGTTTGCTGCTGAGTGTGACATGGCAGGGAAATAAACAGCACCTCTGAGTCAGAAACCATGGTGCTTGACTGGTAAAAAGGTGGCCATCTCCAGTTTGGAGAGTCTTTACCCCAAATGGAGTACATTTATCTGCGTTTTTTTTTTCATGAAAAATGGAATGTGAGATTAAAAGATGGATCAGTGGAGGAGTAGCAGTAATGCATTTGATGTGATTGTCTGTTGTGGTGAAGTAGCTGAGATGAAAGGCAATGTTCTAAATTTACCACTCAATCTAGGTTCCTACTCACATCTATGGTCATGACTGAAAGGACAAGATCTCGGTACCAACCGGACACATTTTGCAAAGTGTTATGACCCGCTTGTTTGAGTTGCACCATAAAAGTGAGATGAGACAACAAAATAGCCTGAATGCAAATGATTTATTATAAAATGTAACTCAGAACAATCAATCAAAGCAACCAACAAATGTCTAGGCATAATAATGAAGATAAAGAACTTAGGATATAATCACAACAACACTTTAACTACATAATATAAGTAATGCAAAACAAAACCATAAAGTTAAAGAGTCAATGAGATGGCAGGTCTTGACATGTGGACTCCTGAGTAGCCACAGCGTCCAGGGGTAGCTAGCACAACAACTTTCATATACCCATTGATGAGTAATGCAGGCATCCAATCAGGATTTATCACATATTCCAATCTGGAGTCTTGGGATTATCACAGTGTATTAATATTGTAAAACTAAATACTTGTCGCTCTGCCTAAATCATCAAATATTCATCAAGTTTGTATTCTACTCAAAACAGTAAATGTAGTAAACTAGAAAAAAAATTGAATCTAAAAGTAAAGAAACTTTACTAATAAATAGATGATTTGTTTCTCATTCAGGGAGTCAGACAAAGAACATCATCGAAAACAACACTAGCTACATGAATACACTGAAGAGTAGAGTACAGATGTATCCACACCTGTACAATCACTTGCAAAGAGATTTTAAGCAGCAGAGATGCTGTTTGCCAGATGTTTATGAAACTGTTCTTCTCTCAGTTGCCATCATTGTGTTTACAGTAAACGCAAGGAGCGCAACACATTTCTACAAAATTTTCACAGAGGCACAACAAACACACAGACGCAGGGGAGAAAGACAGTGACTGTTTACATGGACATCAGTAACTGACTGTTTAATGACAGTGGAATGTTTGATATCGCACATTGTATAAGAGAAAAAAAAACTGCATTTCTCGGTAACTGAGATGCACTCAGTAAGTCAGAAAGCCATGTGCGTGTGTAGACTATCCTGTCAAAAAACGCGTTTACATGTTTACACTCAGAGAGCAGCATTTACAGCAGATCCTTCAGTCCATAATATTGTAGTGATATTAAAGTACTGACTTTAAACAATTCCTCTTCTCCCACTTGTTTTGGCAACCCAACTAGTCGTCTCTCTGTCGTCTGAACACTGTTTCAGGTAAAACAGTCTTTAAAGCTATCATACATATTAATGAAGTTGCCCCAAATACACAATAGAGCGCACTGATTGGTTTGAAAAAAGTCTTTCTCATGAATGAATGCAGTACACTCAGAGACAACATGAAATACTCCCAGGTACAGACAGACAGTCTACATGCTGGAATACACGCAAGGAAGTGTATGGGTAGAAAAGTCCAGTATGACTGCGGCTTAAGTGCATGTGAATGGTTTCTTTCCAGTGTGGATCCTCATGTGTTGATTAAGGTATGATGAGCGGCTGAAACTCTTCCCACACTGAGTGCATGTGAATGGTTTCTCTCCAGTGTGGATCCTCATGTGGTAATTAAAGTGTGATGAGCTGCTGAAACTCTTCCAACACTGAGTGCATGTGAATGATTTCTCTCCAGAGTGGATCCTCATGTGTAGATTACGGGACCACGATAAGCTGAAACTCTTCCCACACTGAGTGCATGTGAATGGTTTCTCTCCAGTGTGGATCCTCATGTGGTAATTAAAGTGTGATGAGCTGCTGAAACTCTTCCAACACTGAGTGCATGTGAATGGTTTCTCTCCAGAGTGGATCCTCATGTGTAGATTACGGGACCACGATAAGCTGAAACTCTTCCCACACTGAGTGCATGTGAATGGTTTCTCTCCATTGTGGATCCTCATGTGAATCTTAAGAATGTCTTTTCTTCCAAAACTCTTTCCACACTGAGTGCAGGTGAAACGATTCTTGTCATCAGTCTGTAAAAAAGTTTTTTCCTCAATTTTGACATGATGTTCCTCCTGTTTACTCCCCTCGTTCTCTTCAATTATTTCTAAAATAGTAAAAAAAATAAAACATTAGTTTTCATTAAGTCTTAAAGGGCACCTAGGTTACCCCTTTTTTCAGATTTAATATAAGTCTTTTGCGTCTCTAGAATTTGTATATAAAGTTTCAAATCAAAATACCCATCAGATTTTTCATTATACCTTTTACAAGATGCTGTTTTATACTGATTTCCAGCAGGGGGTGGTTTTGTCGTACTGTGCCTTTAAGCCAAGTTCTGCCCGCCAACTGTTTCTACATGCCTCCTCCCTCAGCTGCGTCAGACAACAGACAGACTTAAAGGAAGAAGGTCTCACATAGCGTTTGTGAGATACTACAGTAAGAACTAACCTTTACTAATCAGTATTGTGAAGTTGCCTTGATGAGTCACACACAATATCGTTACAAAGTTAACGCGCGCGCACACACACACACACACACACACAGATACACACGCAGGCAGGCAGGCAGACAGACAGAGCGCACTTAGCTTAGTTAAGGCTAACCTCAAGTACTGTGTGGATATCTGTTATGCTAATGTACAAAGTAAACCTGATTTAACTTCCACAAACCGGGATTGAAGCGTCTTCTTTTATAATTGTTCTGACACGCGGCTGTGCTGATGAAGTAAAGCTGAAGTAAAACGCTGTAATTAATTACACACATACTCTGTTTTAAAACACTTTAAACATGTTAAACTTACTCTTAATCACATTTGATGATGATTGCTGATCCTAGCGAACAGAACAGACCTTTTATTCCCGGTTGCTTGGCGTATGTCTGCCTGGTCTTGTTGACATAAACACGTGACTACCGGAACATGTTAATGCGCGCAGCTGTCAATCAATTCGGTGGGCGGGGGGATCGCACACCTACGTAATGGTGCGATCGATTTGAAAACAGCTCCAATTGGCCGACCCTTTTTTTGCAGTTAAATTGAAAAAAAAAGGACTGGGTGTGTTCATATCACCCCAGTATGACGGTCTATACACTATACCAACACACAGATCTGTCCAAACAGCTTAAAAAGTAGATTTTTTACCATAGGTGCTCTTTAAGTCATCCTTATTTATCTAGTGCTTTTACAATGTAAATTGTGTCAAAGCCACTTAACATAGAAGTTAAAGTAAATTTAAACTGTGTCAGTCCAGTTTTCAGAGTTTCTTACATAATTGATCATGAAAGTCATTTTGGTCATATTGATCAGACACAGATTTGAAAGCTGTAAATGGCCTCTTTTTATTCCTATATATTCACAATTACAACAAAATGTTTTTCTAAAATGTGTAAAGCAGACAGGGAATAATTGTATATTCTGTGCCTGACTGGTACACGGCAAAAACTGAAATCTAAGAAAGTAAAAAAATCTTATTTCAAGAAAATGTGTCTTGTTTTTTTGCTATTAAAGATGAATTGTCTTATAAAATACACTGTGGAGTAGACTATAAGTCTTAATTTAAGAAAACCGATCTTCTTCTGGCTAGGCAAGTAAATGTTAACTAATTTTAAGCAAGATTTTACTAGAAACAAGTAAGAGCTATAAAGCCCAAATTTGTGCACATTCAATAAGATAGTTGTGCTATTTTTAAGACTAATACACCACTAAAATTTCTAATTTTAAGAATATTAAGAAAATATTATTTTAGATTAGATTTAATTTTTCATACAATTTTGTGTGGGTGAGACTGTCTGTTTTTGAAAATTGAATAAAGAAAAATTGCTGTGAACAAACACTTGGCTTAAAAGGATTTTAATTCTTATTTCGTACTGAAAAAAAATGCAAAAGTTGTATTAACAACAAACTCATTCAACATTTGTTTTCACAGAATTTATGTAAATGCACAATCACTTATAACAGATTTCTTCCTGTCAAAATGGACAGCACTTTACAAGTATTAAAAAGTTAACCTATAAGGAATATTCTGCGTTCATTACAGGTTACCCATAATTAACAGCATTTGTTGCATAATGGTGATTATCTCAAAACATTAACTTTCACTTTTTCCGGAACAATAATATTATACGCCACACCAAACAGTGAAACACGAAATTAGAATGCGCGCGTTGAAATAAAAGAAAATAATTATGATCATTGATCCTGCCACCTTAAAGCTCTCTTAATAAATTAAGTTAAATAACGATTTTATTAAATAATTATAAAATGGTTTTATTATTACAATAATATAAATATATATATTATTTTCTGTCTAGCAGTTTATAGGCTACCTGCTCTTTCTGGGAAACTTCTACACAGCAAAGTCATTGGTGTTAAATTTCAAGTGTTGTGGTAATTCAGAGTAAAGTGTTAAAATTCTAGAGTTAGATAAAGGTAAATTAACCCTCTCGGCGTTAGAAGCTGATTTGCCTCCTTGTCACACAGAGTAACATGTATCTACCTTTGTAGAAAAAACCCTGTTTTTGAGTAACTAATCAGTGTCTCATCATATACCCTCATTCACCTGGCCCTTAAATTAGTCAATTAGTTTAGTCCACTAGACAGAGTGAATGACCACAAATAAGTGAATTCAGACACCTGCTGTTAACAAGCACAATCACTGAAGGAATAAGAAATAGAAGGAAGAAATAAAACTAGACACAGCCTCACACCAAACCAACTGAATTAAAACAGAGGATTAAACAACTCCATTAAATAATAGCATAAGCAGTTTCACTGATACAGTTTGACTTCATTTCTGTTAGAATTTTTTTTTATTAAAAATATTTAATTTGACCTCACCATCATAGAGATCAGAGGCTGCTTATTTGAGCTCTTGAAGCTTTACTCTTATATTCTAATGTTTCTCTGACTGTTATAGCAATGATTCTAAAATGCATCAGTTATAACAAGAAAGGTCAAGAGAAACAATACTGTTGATGCTTAATTGTGATTGATATAATTTCAGGTATTTACTAAGTTAATTCATAAAAAATGCAAATATATTTGTATTAAAGCTGTAAGGGACAATACTACTGGAAGTCTGCTGCTGTTCATAGAAAATTCAACAATTAGGATGCAATTAATAATTAGAGTGTCATGCACTAAACATTCACGCTCCAGCTTACTCATTATGACACACAGGCATCAAAAATCAACATATGAACCTCAACAGTGGTTGCTAAAAAAAAAAAGCTGCATAGTTCATGCCGCAATGCATGCTGGGTGCCAGCATAGTACAAAGCTCCCAGCATGCATTGCAGCATGAATAAATTATGCAGCTTTATGTTCTTACAATCTCTTTCTTTTCCTTTATTTTGTGTTGTTTTTGGGAGGTGATATTTCAGTAGAGTGTTTTTTTTACTTGATTTTTATTTTTTGTTTGTCACCATTATTGAGATTCAAAGACTAATTATTGATGTCTGTGTGTTTTTAAGTTCTGCCATAGTTCAAACATTCTCATTGTAAATATTGGTTTCATTTTATTGAAGCTTCAGTGGTTTCATTTATTTAAATTACTTATTTCTCACACATAACTAACATAGTACTGAATTAGAAAACAAGCAGGAAAGGAAGGCTATGTTATCATAAATAATCTCTTCAGACTGACACTTTAATTTTCTTTCAGCTTTCCATGCTATATATATATATATATATATATATATATATATATATATATATATATATATATATATATATATATATAAATAGTGTAATTAACACTAACTATAGCAGTCAAAATAAAAGACATTTATAGCAAGAAGTTGAAGAGGCTGACTAAAGCAGACTCTGTCCTCCATCATGGTGACTTCAAATGAACAACAGAAATTTTATTAAGAGCTTTTGTTCACATGACAGAAATCAAGTAAAAGGTCAGTAATAGGTGAAGCTCCATGATAACTTGTTTAATGTGATGAGTTTTTTTTAAAGATGTTGAAAAATAACATTTTTTATTGTGTAATTTGTTTTATTTTTATTGATTATTATTTTATTTACAGTTTTTTTTTCTCAGTTGATTTCATCTTTGGTTTTAGTTTGTGTTTTTCTGTCCTTCAGTGATTCTGCTTGTTAACAGTTGTTCATCAACAATTCTCAATCCTCCTTTAATTAGACACTTAATTGTCTCATTAACTTCATCACTGTCTGAGTGTTCAGCCCTCTGTAGTGAGGACACTAGTTAGGATTTTGCTCTGGAATTTAAGGCTTACGTGTGTTCGAATGAAAAATACAGACTATGGGATTTGTTTTTAACAGAAATATTCTGGAAACTGAATTTACGAATGTAAAATGTTGAAAACAGCAGATTACTGGCAACCAGTGCTGCCAGTATTTTGACATACATTTAACAGATATTTTACACAATAAGAGTTTGCTAATTAACACTCTGGGTGTTAAAAATTTTAACACTTTCAAAAGTGTTATTTTAACACTTATAGTGGTTCCCATATCAACACTGAGGAAGTGTTAATTTTAACTCTAAGGTTGTTAAATCTACCAAATCTAAAATTTGCAGTGTGAGTTCGATAAAAAATGCAGACTGTTGAATGTGCTTTTAACAGAAATATTCTGTAAACTGAATTCATGAATGTTAAAAACAGCAGATTACTGGCAACCACAGCTGCTGGTATTTTTCCGTAAATTCTAAAAAAAAAAAAAAAAAAAAGAAAAACAGCTAAACAGTTTTTGTGTTACCATTGTGGAGGATGATAGCGTCTCTGTTCAACTCCAAGATGAACTGAGAGTATTTGATGTTATGCTGCATCTTCTTTTGTTTAAAGGTAACTGTGTAGTTACTAATGCAGTCAAAATCTGTTTGCTACTAGCAATCACACATGAAAACATTATTGCATCTATTGCATTTTTTGCACTAAGCTATGATATTGTAAACTGAATATTATATCAGTTCATGAAATATGGTTATTTTTTGTAAATTTATACAGTTCTATAGAACTTCCATGTTTTTCACAGAAAGATTCTGGCAACCACAGCTGCTGGTATTTTTTCTGAAATTTAACAGATATTTTACACAATAAGAGTTTGCTAATTAACACTCTCTTGGTGTTGACAATGTTAACACTTTCAAAAGTGTTATTTTTAACACTTATAGTGGTTCCCATATAAACTCTGAGGGAGTGTTAATTTTAACTCCAAGGTAGTTAAATCTACTATCTAAAATTTGCTGTGTGGTCCCATTTTTATGGTTATCTTCTACATACGCAGAAATCATTTGTTTTAGGGTTCTTTTCAGTCTTTTTTGTGAGATTGGTCAGGGGGTGGTAGGCTATTTGATTTTTGTCATTTTCTGTTTGATTTTCTATTTTTAAACTTCAGAGAAAACTGCTGATGTGAACTGTGTGCCTAGGTCAGATAGAATGGAATCTGGTACTCCCCAACAAGTAAGTATTTCTTCTCTGAAGAATTTGGCTTCTGTCTGGGCAGTGGCCTCTCGCATGGGAAATAATTCCAGTGTTTCCTCTAGGATTGCACAGTAGAATCTCTGTCTGCTAGGTTCTGAAATATCTTGATTATATCTGGGTCTTTGTGTTGCTCTTCCCAGATTTCTGCAATGGAGATGGGTCAAAGTACGGTCACTTGAAAGGTGCAGAAGGGCATCCAGCTGGTTTGATGACAGACTCACTGTGCTTTTGATGAAGGGTTTACGAACCCAGTCGTACTGGTTCCAATTATGCTGCTCAGAAAAATACCTATTGAAATGTGCAGACAGAGATTGCAGATGGAGAGTGATTTCCGTTTTAGTAGTATCCCAGTTAAACAAATTTTCTGTGATAAATTCATCCAAGGTCAGGAACATGTTTAGATTTAGTAGGTTTGAACACGGCCTTGAAGGGACAAATTAAGCGAATTAAGCCTATCAAATATGTCAGACAGGTATGTAAGATCTGTGAGCTACTTAGCGTCAGTAAAATAACTCCTAAAGGAAGATCCACAATCAATCCTCAGTTCGTAATGCAATGAAAAAATACGCTGCAGGACTTTGCCTGTGGAGAGTCATTTAACCTCCTTGTGCAAAAGCAACGACTCATATTCGGACCCCATTTCTATGCACAACAAGGCAAACAGTCTTGATTTAGTGGGACAAGTCTTTATGAAATTCACAATCTGTATTGCTGTTTGAAGCACTGCGTTCAAGTCTGCAGGAAGTGTTTTTGCTGCGAGGACCTCTCTGCGAATCATACAGTGGGTGAAACAAACATGCGGAGCTACTTTATGAACCAAAGCAGCGAGTCCTTTATTTTTTCCTAACATGGATCCCGCTCCATCAGTGCACACACCGACACAATTGTCCCAACAAAGACCAAGTTCATTCAGTTGACCGCTGAGTTTTTCTAAAATATCTTTTCCTGTAAACGTCTTTTCATTGATGAGCAAAATAGAAGATCCACAAGCAATTTTCTCTCATGACTGTAGCGGACGAATACAAGTAGTTGAGATGAGTTTGACATGTCTGTCGACTCAACTAATTGTAATAAAAAATAAATCCCATTCTTTATTCTTTTAATCAGCTGACGTTTGACGTCGCATGCCATATCAGTTATACGCTGGCTTATGGTGTTATCTGGTAGTGGAATTTGTTCAATTTCACTTGCATACTTCTCTCTAAACAGTTCTACAGATGGCCTTTGCAGCTGGAGATATGAGGCTCTCTGCAAATGTATGTGGCTTTTTGGCCTTGGCAACTAAATGTGCCTTGGCAACTAAATGTGCCACCTCACTTTGAAGCAGTAAGCGCTTTTACTTGCAGCGTGGTTTGACTAGTCATCATTTGTTTTTGTCCTCTTAATGCTGATTCTTTACATCGAAAAAATTCGACTGACTTATCTTTTAACATCGGATGTTTCTTCTGTAAGTGACGCACCAGTTTCACAGGTTTTAAACTGTCATTTGCAAGGACCTCTGAACACACAACACATTGTGGATATGGTTTGTTATTAATCGTATTGTATGTACTGTTCATCATACTTCCGTTGCTTTGATGCACACAGGCCTTTGGTTTTTGTAATGAGCGTTAAACCTCTCTGTGTGGAGATCCCCGTTGACGCGGAGGGTTGGTCATCTGTTTGCTTTAATGCTTCAGAAGGGCACTCGTCATCTTTTTTGTCAGACGGTTTACCGGTGTTAACTTCACCGTCTTTAATTTTAAAAGGCCACAGGTCCATTTTTTGTATATGTTTTACGTGATCGCATTAACTACAAAAGGTGCCTCGTGCCTGATAGTTAGCTGCGGGACTAATCAGATTGACTCTTGTGAACATAAAAAAAACGTCATAATTTACTCGAGTGCACACCTCAGTTTCTCGATCCCCCCTTAACAGGCGCTGGCGCCCCACATTTTGAAAACCCCTGGCCTATAGTATGGCTAAACAAATTATAAATATTAATAAATTCCTCCTGTCCTTGCGCCTTGTGTTGTGTCAAAACTGCACCTAATCCGGAATCACTGGCATCGGTGTAAACCACAAAGGGGAGTCGGAGAACAGGATGTCCAAGGATGGGAGGCGAGGTGAGACAAGTCTTTAATTTCTTCAGTGCTTGTTGACATTGAGGTGTCCATTGAAAAATTCACCCTTTTTTCTTCAATGAGTTCATGGGCTCTGCAATTTGAGAAAGGTTTGGCACAAACATATGGTACCACCCTGCCAATCCAAGGAGTTAATGTCTTTGATTTTTTTTTGGAACCGGGTAGGATGTTATCGCTTCTACTTTAATGGAATCAGCAGGAATGGCCTGTGTGTTCACCACATGTCAAAGAAATGATAATTTATGTTGGCAGAATTTACTTTTCTTCAAGTTAATGATCAGACCAGCTTTGTGTAACCAGGTGAAGATCTTTGAAGTGTTGGGTGACTGAGGGTGAGTATATGATGTCGTCATCAAAATACACAAAACACATTTTTCCCAGCAACTCTGCTAGGACAGACTCCATTAATTGCTGAAATGTTGCTGGGGCATTTTAAAGTTTTTAAATCCAAAAGTCTTGGATTCACTTCCAGGCTCCATAGTTACCTGCCAGTACCAACTGTTGAGATCAATGGTGGAGAAGATGACAGCACCAGAGAGGGATTCCAGTATCTCTGTGATGTTAGGTAGGGGTAGGCATCTCTTTCTGTGATAGCGTTCACTTTACGATAGTCCACACACAACCTCATACTGCTATCTTTTTTGGGGACAAGGACAATGCGTGAGGCCCACGCTATTTGTGTAGGTTCTGTGAGGCCATTCATTAGCATTTCTTTGACTTGCTCTTTCACAATCTCTTGCTTCTCTGGTTTTAAACGGTATGGACGTTGTCTGATCAGCACAGGGTAGTCAGTATACAAGCAGTGCTGTAGAACAGTTGTTCTTCCAAGCTGGGAGGTACATACTTGTGGATTCTGCAGAAGTAGATGATGTAACTGGCAATTTTCTTCTGGATGCAGGTGAGATTGATCAACTGATGCTTTTATTATTGTCTTGTCATCCCTATTATCTGGTAACTAGAATAGACTTTGTGGTGGGGGATTCGAGGTGAACAACAAAAGAGCTTGGCTTGAGTTTTTTCTGTGCACTTTTTTTTTCTGGTGCAGGTATGTTTTTTTCTGGAATGCTGGCCTGCCCAGGCTGAAAAGGATACACTTGGTTTCAGGTTGATGTGCAGGTTTAATTTTCACCAGCCACATTGATCTGTAGCCCACTGGTAAATATATAATCCAATCCTAGGATCACTAAATAAGTGAGAGCTGTGGAAGTGAGGATAGCAAATGGAATAGGAAAAAAACATATTGTAAAGAATGACATTTGTTTTTGCCCATCCTAAAGGTATGCCGGTCTCACCATTAGCAAAGTAGAGGAGACCATGGGGCCATTGATGAAGAACATCAAGGGAAGCAAGTGCTGACCTCAAATGTTGGTGAAGTAGGGTATAGCTGGCT
Organism: Danio rerio; assembly: GCF_052040795.2. Classification (NCBI taxonomy): domain Eukaryota; kingdom Metazoa; phylum Chordata; class Actinopteri; order Cypriniformes; family Danionidae; genus Danio; species Danio rerio. Next base: position 36,089,979 of record NC_141024.2, read on the forward strand.
CCAGTGTCGATTATGGCTTTTCCAGACCAAGCTCCAAGGGTGCTTGATACAATTAGCTGTTGTGGTATGAACTCATGGGTAGGAGGATGACTTGGTTTTGCTGTAATTGTGGAGTTGGAGTTGTAACAGAGATGCTGTTGTGAGAAGGTGCAGGCCTTTGATGCTGTGTGGGTATATTTTATCTCCTTCAGCAGTGGTTCTCAATATACCAATATAAAATATACCAGGATTTTGAAGCGATGATTTGACTGACATTAAAAGTGACCAATCACAGTCAACCTTGTCTAGTTTTGCGTTGAACGTAAGGGCGGGACAAAGGCCTTTCTATGTTACAGTGGCAGAAAACAACAACCTAAAAACAAATGCATTATTGAAATAATGCTTTTTGGGTGTTTTTACTATAGAGATGTCTATGTTATTCACAAGAGTAATTAAGCCGCGGACATCCTGCCATTTTGAATTCTCTTCGACGGAGTTTACTCGCCTCTAACCTATCACTCTTCTGAAGCCTAGTTTAATACAATCTGAGAGCATACTCACACTATGTACAGTTGCTTTGAACTAGGCCAAAGCACGCTTGTCCTCCATTCAGGCCAGGGCACGCTTACAATATCGATGATGCACTGTTCAGTAGAGAAGTGCTCTCGCTCAGCACAGTGGAGACTTCTCTAGTTATGTTGTTTTAGTCGTTTGGGATGCAGTGTCACACAATCAAATATTTTGCCGAACAGATCCGCCAATTTTGACGCTCATAAACAGTCATAAAGTCCTCGTGCTGCAGGAATTAGGAGGTTTGCAAAAGGCACAGCTGTGGTGCATTGAGGAGTTTGCATCTTTAATAAACTACAACAGTTTGCATTCATTGAACGGTAAGAATGATTAATAAATGCATATGAAATAGTCCCTTAAAAGAAACGTCTTGCTTTCAGTTTCTGGCTTAGGCGCGTTTTGCACTCACACAGAAGCGTACCACGCCAAAGCCCAAGTGAACTGTGCCTGAGCCCGATTCAGCGCACTCACACTTCTCAAACAATCAGGCAAACAGGCCTGGGCACGGTTTGGATAGCATAGTGTGAGTAGGCTCTAAGAGTGTCGGCGCGAGCTGCAGGTAATGCGCAATTATTCATTTCTGCAAATGTCGCAAGTGCTTTATTTTAACACGAGAGTGCAGTCATGTAGTTAATTTCGCCAAAACTAGATATCCGAGCCCTTAAATAGGCTTTTTCAAATGAACTGCAAGTCCTCTCATGATCTCATCATCGCGTGTGTGTGCTCAGACTATATACAATTGTGATCTCTCAGAAGTAGAAATTATTTATCTTTGCTCCTTGACTAAACTTAGTCAAAAACTATCAAGTATTCAGAATTAGATTGATGCATGACCGGTGACAATGCTAACGCACTTACTTGGCTGTATTGTGATGTGAAACTTAGCCTACCATAACTTTTAGCAAAGGTGGAACTTTTTATTTCTTTACGGCAAAAGAATTATGCTAGAAATGTTTCTGGATGAGGTATTTATGTGATTTATACATAATAGAGGTGTTCTGATCTGTCTTAAAGCATCACAAAATTGTACAGTCAATACTGGTCAAAGCAATCTGTTACATTTATCAAAATAAACATTATTAAAGCACTGCCTTGAGAAATGTAGTGTTGTCAGAAACCAAGTAATTTGTTTTTCTTATTTTATTACTGACAGTGTTCTTGTCTTTTTTGTAAAATTATTTCAGTTTAGGATCAAACGTAAAATAAAATATTGTATAGACAACAAGCAATTAAGAAAAACAGTGTAAAATATGTAAATAAAACCCCAAGTTTAAATCTTTTCATCATACACTTTAAACATTTAAAAGCTTGAAAGTATTGTTTAAAAATTAACAAAAAGTGTCTCTATGGCCTTAAAAGTATGTGGTAGTTTTGCCAGTGCTATTAAAAATGATTCATTGTCGTGTACAGAAAAAATAGTCCATACTTTGTTAATGCAAATACCTATATGTAGCCTATGATTTAAACAATTAAACAATTTAAATAATTGTATAATTAAAAAAGGGCCATAATGAAAAACATGTTTTTTTTTCAAAAGTAATTGACTAGTACTCAAAGTAGTTTTTTAGAGAGTAATTTGTAAAATATTAGTATCATTTACTAAAACTCGTATTATTTTTGCAGTGTATTATAACTTGAGTACAAATATTCTGTTCTCTTTTTATCTGTGAGATAACATCAACAAATAAACAAAAAAATGCACAAGCACATTTAGTAAAGGTGTATTATATTATAAATAAATGATTGATTAATTGTTATATTATTATTAATAAATGGTTTTTATTTGTATAAATCAATAGACAGTTCATATGCAGTATTTTTATGAATTGCTGAAAAAACATTGCAGGTGTTCAATACATTGCATGTCAGTCTTGGCTTATTATATTAACGCTGTTTTTAGGATCTAAAAATGTATTCTTTAAAAAGCAAAAAGATTCCAATGGCGACACCTGCTGGTACGTGAAGAATATGGTCAATACTGACGAACTTTACACTCAAATGTTTGCATATCATCAGCATGCTGTAATCCATTTCCTAAGCAGCAAAAGTCTTTTTTAGACTAGTTTGTTGGCCAGCTGTAGTCAGTGCAATGCTAAACGTTATTGTTTCACTTTAATTTGTTTTGTCTCACGTCGTCCCACAACAACATCATATAGTTTAGAACACTGTACAATGTTTTATAATAATTAATTATTTTGGTGTCCATTTCATTCAGCAGATTTAAAATTAGGGGCATCCACGTTTTTTTGACATACTGTAAATCAGGGTTTCTACAGGTGTCACCAAGTTAAATGTAAGACTTTTTAAGATCATTATGAATGAAATTTTAGACTAAGGAATTTTTCAATTGGCCCAGATGAAAAAGATTTTTATTTGTCCAAACAAAAAATATTTTAATATAAAATATTTAATAATACAATAATAAATCAATAATAATAATAACATTAAACTATTTTATCTCTACTTGGATCCACACACTTTTTTCCCCAAAATAAACTTTCTATAAAATAAAAAAAACAACAAATTAACAAATGTTTTAAAAACTATATTAAACTAAATCTATGCACAACAATCTGTCCAGGTCGATATCCTCAGCAGTCCTTATCATTATGATAAACAGAGTTAAAATGTCTTGTTGGTGATTGTATGGGTTTTGGCCAGATTGGGTAACAAAACATGAACAAAGGAAAATGAAGACTTGTTTAAAAAGATTTAAGACCTACAACACAATATTTCAGTAAATTTAAGACTTTTTAAGGCCTAAATGTTTGATTTTGGAATTTAAGACATTTTAATACACAGCGGAAACCCCGTTTAAACACAATAGCCCAGGTAATTAGTAGTTATTATTATAATGTAGTTCAAACTAAGATACTATCTGTGAGAACTATTAACAACTACAAAAACAAGTTTAAACCCATAAAGAAGTTGATAAAAAAAGGGAATTGTGATCAACGTGACACATGCAAATGGAAAGTACTAAGCCAACACCATTACTGTAATAGCAGATATCTTCTATGAGAATACTGTAGGTCAAATATTCTCAACTCAGTTAAACTTTTTTAGTTTTTTGTTTTTATTTATTTTATATAGCGCCAGTGCTCAAGGACGCTTTACAAACAAAGAGAACAAGAAAAGCAATAACCTTAAGAAGGTAGTGAAAATAGGAGACGAATAATACATAACAAGTCTGACATAAATAAGAACAAGTGATGAAACTCATTCTTTCTTTCAATAGCCCCTTTCACACATACAGACCTTTCCGGAAAATTACCGGCAATTTTCCGGAAAGGTTGTATGTGTGAACAGGTCCTTTTTGAAAATACCGGTAAATTCGTTCTGGCTATTTTCCGGAAAGAGAAGTTGTAACATTACCGGCAATTTGCCGGAATGCTGCGCTGTGTGAACGCAGAAGGAAGATTTCCGGAATAAGCTCGTGCACGTCTAGAACGTGCTGACGTGAGACGTCTGCTTTAGCCAATCACAACAGTCAGACGCATTTACGTCCGCGCGGTTTGTGAGAATAAAAGCCTTTGAATATTTTTCCAGACACATTTAGCTGCTAGAAGTTAGTCAGATCACGTTTATATGTTCTTCTTAATGCCAACTGTGCAAATAGTCATCGATAAGATGCTTATGATAAGCCGTTGTTTGTTTACCTTCAAGCTTTGCGTGTGCCCATGAAACAGCCTGTGAGCGTCAGCACACGCACATATTATGAACATCTCGACATGCGAATATGATCCTGTGAAAGTTGTTTACAATATTGATCATCAAAAGAGTTTGTAATTTAGTCAAATGTTTACAAATACAAGCGCAGCCGTTTAAAGCTCATTTGTGGTGAATGATGTCAGAATTTACCGGTATTTTGGAATGGATGTGTGAATGCTCTTTTCCGGAAAATTTCCGTAACGTCCTCGCCTGTGTGAACAGCGCTTTTTTGAATATACCGGTAAAGTCGTTCCGGAAATTTTCCGGATATTTACCGGTATCACTGTGTGAAAGGGGCTATTGAGTGCTTATGTGCGTTTAGGAGAACTAGGCAGCGCACTCAGGGCTGCAAGATGGATTCAATTAGTATTCTTATTATTAAAATATATCTGAATGAGGATTAAATGACTGAGTTGGTCTTTAAGAATGTAAACCAACCTGTTTGTTCCTGCAGATCTTCCTGTTTGACTGTGAATGTTTCTTCAATCTTCAAATCTTCACTCTCCTCTTTAATAAACGCCATCTTTATAACAGTGTGGAGATCAGTCGCTTCAGCAGGAGTTTTTCTCTGCGTTTGGACACTTTATCCTGTTTAAAATAAAAATTAAAAAAAACATTAAAAATGTCCTGTTTAAATTAATTAAAACAATGAACAGAAACAAAATAACTTCTCTTCAATACTTGCTTTAACAGTTTCATATGAGAGTCATTACCAAAAATAAAGCAGGTAAGTCTGTGCAAGACACAATGAGGTGATTAAAACTAGTACTCCACTTCTTATATATAGTGATTTATCCTTAGAATGGAATGACAATATGCTTTTTAATAAATTAAACCTTAATTAAAACACTTATTACTGACATTTCTGTTGCTTTATTCAAACAATAGCCCTAATTACTGTGAGTAAATTGTACTTCGTTGTAAAACGGGTAAAAATAATGTCAACAGCAGGTTCCTAATTTAGCATCGGATGAAAACCCTGAAACTTTATTCAATCGCTTTATATTTATGTAAAGGTTTTAAAAACAAACCTTTCTCCAGCTGAATCAAGTGCAAGAGCGGCGCAGCCTAATGACGTCACACGCCACGCCAAAATAAAAGTCTTTTGTTTTTAGTTTTTTGCCACTTACTGTTGCAGTCATGACTTGTTCAAACATTTCTCTCCCTAGTTTTCTACTTTACACTTGCTCTCTCTCTCTCTCTCTCTCTCTCAAACACACACACAATCACACAGATGTTCAGTATTTGAAGTTGATCAAAACCCTTTGAGACATCAAAATAAAAATAAAATAAAGTTTAAGATTTTTTAATTTAACCACATAGTTGTTGTATTATTTAGACATTAGACTGTAAGAAATGAATGTTGGTCAAGCTCCTGCACTTTTTTTTACAATTAATCTACTAACAAAAACAGCAAACAAACCTCAAATTGTGTCAACACTGTCAAGGACAAATTCAAAGTATATCTTCATTTCAGTGTGATTAATAAATGTGTATTTTCAGAAAGGTAATGTGTCCCTTTACAAACCCAACTTTATAGATTATATATTAAAAAAAACTATTCGTAATAATGAAATATTGGACAAAACATTGATTTCCAGATAAAATATGCAATCGTTGCACATTATTTTTTAAATAAAAATCCAAGATTTAAAATATTTAGTCAAACTTTCAAACATTATTAACTGGCCCTTATTGGTTACTTAAGACATCATACAAGATGTTTTGCTGAGGTTATAAATAATTTGTTCATTTTCATTAAATTTTTACATACGTTGTCGTGTGACATTCAGCAACTGTGAGACGGCGTTCTGACTACTTGTTTTAATATTTTTTTGTGGCAGTTTATCAATACTGCCTAGAATACAGGATACATCAGTAATTCTATTAATATTAAACATTGTTCATTTATTTTTCCTTTTTAATTTAACAACTGCATGTGTAAACTTGCAGCTGTTAAAAATTTTAAAAAATGATCAAACTTTTTATTATATATTTCACAACATTTAATACATACAGTGCACATCTAATATTATAAGCAAACAGTATAAAACAAAGTATAGACTTTATTACACACACACACACACACACACATATATATATATATATATATACATATATATATATATATATATATATATATATATATATATATATATATATATATATATATATATATATATATATATATATCAGAGCTTGACACAACAGGACTACACAGGGAATGACTTATTGAAGCTTCAGGCATAAAATCAACAGTGAGTAATTATGTAGCCTACTTTATTTTAATTCTTTAATAATCTATCATATACTAAAATTACATACAATTAAATGAATTTAGAGAGACAGGGAAAGCTGGTTTGAGTTAACAGAAGTCAGAGTTAGTATCTGAATACTTACTTAAATTATGAGAAGAGAAAGAAGAAGAGGTCTTGTAGTTGTGGCATTACTCGCTGTAAAATGGACTGTTACACTTAGTGTTATTTCAATAACAGCTGTACAAAATAATAAAGACATTTTTCATTAACATGATCTATTTTCCACACTATGGACATACTGTGTTCTGAATAACATAACTGCATTTAATATAATAGTAAATAGAGTAGAATTCTCCTCACCTCATCTAATTCTTCTTTCCATAGATCAGGAATTACTGCAACACTGTGATCTGAGGTGACTTTACCAACCATAAACATTCTGAAAGACAAGTTACACGAGTAATTTGAAAACAACAGTGAGTGGCTAAATAATAGAGTTTATGCAACTTACACATAATTAAAATCCAGAAATTATCAATACAAGATTACCTCAATGTGAAAATAGTAGATAGCAGATCTTTTTATTGATATTAATATTATTTAGGCATTTTAACATCAATTTATATACTTTAACTTGGTGATAGATGGGAATAGATCACCCAAACTAACAATTCTGTCATTTAGCCTCATCCTTTACTTGTTCCAAACATATTTAACTCTTTTTTCTGCTGAACAATAAAGAGGATATATTGAATAAAGCTGGAAAACTGTAACTATGTCTGCCTTTCTCATCTTTATCCCATTTCTCTTGCCATAATCTATTAACACCTTCTTTAATTATTGTCTTGATTTCTGATTTGCTAAGAGGAACTTGTATTTCTATTTGATTTGATTATGCTTGCAATCCGTCATTGACAACATTATTAGACAGTTTTATTCACTAGTAAAATCAGACATTTGTCATTATTAGATTATATTCAACAATATGTGGGCTAGAGTAGTTATACTGACACTGTAAAGATTTATTTTCATGCACAACTCTGTTCGCTATGAAAGAAAAAAACAAATCAAATGCTTGTCGTAATCATAACTCTAAAACGAGATATGATCATTTAAATGAAGTGCACGATTTCGGTTTTATTTTGACTGCAAAGTGCTTGTTCATACTTCGCGCTGCTCCCAAACAATCACTCTGTGCCACAAACTGAATATTATTTACAACTGTATTACCTGTTACTTACAACATTTGCAAGTTCTGTTCACTAAAGTAGACGTGCGCACGTCTATAATTAAGTTGAGCGCGCTCTCACGGTCAGCAGCTCACATCACGTGTGATTTCCCGGCTGCGAAAACATCATTATATGAAGACAAGAATGACATTTTCAGGTGAATTATACCTTATAAATACAGTATGTGACTCTTTTAACATCATTTGGAAGTGTCTATGTCACTTAGCAATGTATGTGAAACAATGAAAAGACTTGTGCGGCCGCCTTTTTTTCTCTCCTTAACTTGAAATTATGAGTGACAGAATCGTAGAAATGCTGGATTAAGATCGTCAAGGGGGTCGAATCGAGATCGCAATCTTTTTAAGATTAATTGTGCAGCTCTAATCCCTAATCATAACTCCTGTACAGCAGTCCCACAAATTTCTGACACTCGATGACACTGAAATACCCTGTCAGAAAAGTCAAGTGGCTGTCAATGAGCTTTTTACAGTGTCTGCTATAATGTTAATGCTGTTGTTGTGTGTTTACATTGATGAGTATGGCCACTGTGTTAAATGCACAGTACTGTTACGATCCTATTGCCACATTAGATCATTATGATAACATATACCTTCAGTCATTTCCTGAAGATAAATACCCAAAAATAACACAACTGGAATAAGTACAGCAGTCGCGATCGTCTGATCTCATATGAAGCAAGAAATCGCGAGGACATATGATGACGTGTGCAGGTACTGTAGTGCTGTCCCAATTCTTAGGGGTAAAATTTGAAGCCCTTCAACTTAACCCTCAGTTGTAAGCGCCAAGGGGAAGGGGTACAAAAATAGAATTGAGATTAGGCCTTAATATTCAATCCACATAAATTTATTAAAAGTGTTAAGTTAACTTAATTTGTGTTGTGACAACATGAAAGAATTGTGCGGAACCCTGCACAAATATGGTTGTCGGTTCATAATAAGTTGAAGCACATTGTCAGGTTTTGCTGTATTTGGCTTAAGCGTTCTTGGGTGGCTCGCAAATGTATAGATAACTCTAATACATAAAATAAGTAAGCTGACCAAAGTTCTTACGGGCAGAAGACTTTATTGAAGACAATTAATTGTGCAGTTCATCAGCAGTGATGTTAACTTCTCTGTCTTCAAGTAACTTAAACCAAAATACAGTCTGTGAGACACTAATATATAACAAAGGATGAAACCCCCCTGGAGATTACCCAACTGCTTTGGTTGGGTCACATCTCCTGAGTTCCTCTAGGTCATTTGGTTCACATCTTATCAGAAGTAGATACTTGTTGCATATGAAACAAGCCAATACAATCTATCAACATATAGAGTTATTTTGCCTTCTTGCAGCCCGATAGCAACTCTCACAACCCGGTACTGGGCTGTGACCCCTGATCTACACGACAAAACAGCTGGCAAAATCTTCACCCCTCTTTAGTTGAGTTTAAATTTTCAGGTGTACAAAGGGTTTCATTATCAGTAACTTGATATGCATTCAAGAGTTCACACTTGTTTGGCATGCTATCCTGAGAGAGACCTAAACTCACAAGATCCTCGAGCCCTATGCTCCCTCCCGTAAGCAGGACGAGAGGGGAGTGTGAGCTCAGGTAGATCTCGATGAACTCCCCAGACTTCTTTCTATTCTAATGACAGATATAGGGTCGGCTAAAGGGAGATATAAGGTTTACTAAGAGCTCGACTATGGTGCCAATTTAATGTTCAGTTTACTTAGATTGTGTGTTTTTGGACTGTGGGAGAAAACCAGGGGAAATCCACGCGAGCACAGGGAGAATGACCAAACTCTGCACAAAAAGTCAACTGGTTAGCAGGGACTTTAACCTGAGACATTCTTACTGTGAGGCAACAGTGCTAACCACTGGCTAATCATTGGCTGCCGTGTTGCCCAATCTAGAAAGGAGGGGGAGTAAGGGTGGGAGAGGGATTCTGCAAGACAAGGATAACAGAGTTAAGCTACGGTCACACTGGGCTTTTCCTCCCTTAGACTTCCATTCATACGCACGCGAATGCGTCAGACTAGAAACAGGGTCATGTGTCAAGTTTCGCAGGTTGCTGAGGTGCAAAGTTTAAGCTTTGTGAACTCTTACCTGCGAAATCGCATCACTTGACTGCGTGAGACCAATCGAGGATCAAAACATGACCTTTCTGGACAGAAATTTAAACCATGGAGCAATTGCTCACTTTTTTAATTTCTAAAAATCTTGTTTGATCCCGCCCCTTTTAACAGCACCGTACGACAGAATTTCACAATCTCAACGTCTAGTGTGACCGCAGCTTTGTGTTCTGATTATCTATAGAGAGTCAGGAATCATCTGATTGGTGAATCATGTTTTAGCTAATGCAGGACCAGCTGTGGATAATCATAAGCATGTGATCCTCTCGAAAGTAGTTTATAAATAAACTTCACTTGAATGAACAGCCAAACTACGTAAAAAAGCTGCCGTTTTGAATATACCCGTGTTTGTGTGGACAAGGCCTCAATGTTGAGGATTCTGCTCTCCATTGTGAATCTTCATGTGAGTGTTGAGGCTTCTTTTACTTTTAAAGCCCTTTCCACACTCACTGCATCTAAAACGATCCTCTCTTGAGTGAATCTTCATGTGTTTCTTAATGTAGTCTTTGCGTGTGAGACTCTTTCCACACTGATCACATGTGAACACTATGGTTCCAGTGTGACCATTCATGTGGTTCTTGAGGCTAGTTTTGGTTGTGAAGCTCTTTCCACACTGAGCACATGTAAACGGCTTCTCTCCGGTGTGAGTTCTAATGTGGTGTTTGAGTGAGCTTATATGTGGAAAACTTTTACCACACTCTGTGCATGTGTAAGGTTTCTCTCCAGTGTGAATCCTCATGTGGATGTAAAGGTCTTGTTTTTGACCAAAACTCTTTCCACACTGTTCGCAGGTGTGAGGTTTCTCCCTAGTGTGAACTCTCATGTGAGCAATCAGGGTCAGCTTTAGACTGAAACTCTTTCTACAAAGTATACAGCTAAAAGGCCTCTCTCCAGTGTGAGTTCTCATGTGTGCTGCAAGGCTTCTTGCATTATAGTAGCTTTTTCCACACTGTTGGCATGTGCACGGCCTCTTTCCAGTGTGAATTCTCATGTGAGTATTAAAGCTTTGTTTTTGACCAAAACTCTTTCCACACTGTTCGCAGGTGTAAGGTTTCTCCCCTGTGTGAACTCTCATGTGAACATCAAGGTTTGGCTTATGACAGAAACTCTTTCCACACTGCTTACAGCTGAAAGGCTTCTCCCCAGTGTGAATTCTCATGTGTGCTGCAAAGTTTCCAACATGATAAAAGCTTTTTCCACACTCTTGGCATGTGAACTTCCTCTCTCCAGTGTGAATTCTCATGTGGGCTTTAAAGCCTTGTATTTGACCAAAACTCTTTCCACACTGTTCGCAGGTGTAAGGTTGCTCCCTAGTGTGAACTCTCATGTGAACATCAAGCTTTGACTTCTGACTGAAACTCTTTCTACACTGTTTACAGCTGAAATTACACCCAGATTTGGATTTCCGAGGTCTTCCGTGTGATGAAGTCTTTTTAGTCAGTGTGGGTTTTTCATCAGTCATTATTTCTTGGGGTTTCATAAACTGCTGTTTCTCATCTATTTCATTCTGTCCATGAGTCTCTTCTTTCAGCACCATCAGATCTAAAAAAAAAAAAAAAAAAAAAGTTAACTTTAGTATAAAGGCTCAAAGCGATAAGCAAGAAATGGATGTTTCACCCACAAATGAAAATGACCTTACCATTTACTCTCCATCATGGTAGTTTTAAACATTTCCTTTATTGTGGAACACAGTAAGCCAGTAGGGTTTTTTTTCTTTTTTTAATATCTTCTTTTGTGTTCAACAGGATTAAGAAACACATAAAGGTTTAAAACCACACGAGAGAGAGTAAATGGTGAGGCTATTTTCATTTCTGCATCAACTATTCCTTTAAAAGGTTCCAACAATTACCAATTTTTTACAAGATGTAAAATAAGTCTTTGGTGTTCCCAGAATGTGTCTGAGGTTTCAGCTCAAAATCAGATCATATACCTTGTAGAATATTTAATTTAGGGGTCAGAGGAAAACCAAGCTCTTCTTGTGCCTGTGGCTTTAAATGGAAATACATGTTTAGAGTTACTGAAGTTTGTCCTGCGCTCTTGCGTTTTTTTTTAGTTACATCTATGGTTTGGTGCGTTATTCTTATCGTTGCTATTATTCAAAAGAAGGTAATGATTCACACTCAATTGCTTTGTACTGTTTTTATTTTTACTTTTTCTTACATTGTATGAGTGATAACGGTCAAACAGACGTTTCGGCACAAAGCCTTCCACAGTGTGTGGCATGATTCTCTAACTCCACCCTTTTATCCCATAGTCAATCACAATGTGCAATTAGTTAGACTGTCACTCTCATTTCATTATCCATTAATCAAACAATAACTTATAATCTTCACAGCAATAACAAAACAAACAATCTTCCCATTTCCGACCTCACTCTACAGAGATAAAGTGTATCAACTATTATCATTAATCAGGTGTACATCAATACAATAAAATTCTAACAGTTGACATTAAAAGTTTTCTACATTTAACAATTACCCAAAGATTAAAAATCACAAGTCTTACCTTTACCTCTACCCATTTAACTAATTATACAGGAAACATTTACCCTCATATTCAAAAACAATTTGCGAAACATACTGAAGGATTCGGATTTCTGCTTTCCAATTCGTCTCATCATGGACCACTGTTTATCCTTTTCATCATCCTGTTTCTTAGTATTTAACTGTGAATTGATTTTAACTATGACTAAGTTAAAACTGCTTACTGTAAGAATGTTCTGTGTCCTTGTTTCTCTTTTTGCCTGTCTATTTTAACTTTGTTTTCAGGAGACACACAGACCAGGTCATAGGTCATGGAGACCTCTCTCTCTCTCTCTCTCTATCTGTTCCTATGACTAGAGGTCCAATACAGAGGAGAAGAAGACACCTGTTTTATTGTCCTGATATATTGCCTATAATATTATAGCTGTTTGATTGATCTGTTTTTGAGTATAATTAATTTTAATGTAATTCCTTTCTGTGTGGAGATAGACTGTGTGGAGTAAAGATATTGCAGCAGACTGTTGATGGAAACAGTCTTGAACCAGCCTGATAACACAGCTGAACGTACAAGAAACATCCTTGAGTCTTTCACACAGATGGTCTTTTGTGTCTATTGTGTTCCTGGTTTAGCTTTGTACAGGTCGGAGATCAGCTCCTAATAACTTAAGGCGACCTCACCTCTAGGCATCAGGTCGCCATCCATATCTGGAGACAGATACAATGCTTTCTTTGACGCACGCATTAAGGCCATCCATATCTGGAAGTAGATACTATGTTTCTTTGACGCATGTATTTAGAATTGTCTATTTCTGTTGTAACCAATGAGAACTGTGTCTACCTGGATCCCACCCTTTCTGGACTTGTGTAAAGAGTATAATTGTTCGATTGTTGAAACTGTAAGCAGAGCGGCCTAGGAACTCATTGAGAGTGTTGAAGCTGGCTTCTGCGAATGAAACTGCAAACTATCTTCAGTAAACTTAATTTATTTTTTTAAAATCTCTGACTCCGGCTCTTCTTCATCTACCAGACTGGTCATTCTTTGGGTTAAACTGTATACAATCCCTACAGTTTTGGTGGAGGATGCGGGCACTTGTTTACTGGTAACACCATTGATCAATCAACAAAATGAAGGTAGGAAGATTTAAAATTATAAGACTAGGGATTGTCTGTGAAGTAGTGGGTAGTAACGGAACGTTTTTGGTTCTCATTTAGACGTAAATGAAAGGCGCCGGTGGATTCACAGAATTTTGTGGTAGATTGCTGTGGAATCCCTTAGCGAGCTGGTGCATTTTGTGGTACACCTATAGCGATACTGATAAGTGTAACAGTAATTGAGAGGTGTACCTTCTCCTTCACCCGGAGTTAGGGTACTCATTTGATGGGTGTTTAGGAGGCTTTTGGGACATTCTCGGGCATAAAACCTGGACTGGTTTTCTATTTAGTAGTGGACTAAATTAACCCGAGATTGTAATTGAGTTCCACCACTGCTATCTAACTGCATTACAGACAAAAGGCATGCCATAAGAATAGTGTAGGTCAGATTATTAGGGAAAGAAATAATTGAATAAAAATAACATATAACATTATAATAGAGATCCATTAGATAGTAGTGGCCACAAAAGTCAGACAAGATACCTAGAAATATCAGGGTGAGGTTGATTGATCAATGATGCACCAGGAGCAATCCCGAGAAAATTATGACCCTAACTGGATTGGACCGGTCTGGACAGTTTGCACATCTTGGGATGGTTTGCAGATTCATCAAGCAGAAGCCAAGCGCTGTTGGTAAGAGTGCCCTCTCAATTTCTTGTTGCTTTTGGTGTTGAACTCAGATATAAAAAGAAATAGATGAGAGCAGAATGCAGTAAATGGCTCAGCTAAGCTCTCAGGTTTAAAATGATTTTAGAACTGATTTTAAGAAAAAAAAAAAAAATTTTATTATTCCTTTGGCATTTAATTTTCATTGAAAAGCTAAAATCTAAATATTGAGTGTCGAGTAGCAAAATCGCAAGCACAGAAACTGGCAGTAACATTATGGGAATAAAGAATAGCTTATGTTTTGTCTTAGAAGATAAGATTCTGTGTGACTGCACTGCTACCTTGGTTTAGCCCTCAACATGACTGGTTTTGGCTGTAAAAGTAACAGAGACATGTCTGAATAAAAATATGCCATGTAAGTCTGTGCAAACAAGCAGCTTCATGGTTGGATTTATATATTTTTAATAATATATATGTAACATAAATGGGGGTTTCAAATAATACTTTGATGGATGCAGTTAACCCCTGAAAGATCTAAAACTATTGTTGACTGTAACAGCATTACTTTGAAAATGCATGTCAACTCTGTTTTATATGTTTTAGGACGGGCTCTAGTAAAAATATATTACAATGAAATTATGTTATTGAGGTTAATGTTATGTTTAATGAATGTTTAAATTTAGTAAACATGCATTTTCGTTATAGATTGCTCAAAACTCTCTTTCTCTCTCTTTAGATGTCAGCTAAGAGCTGCTATCTGCCTGTTCCATAACAATTGATAAGCACAGTGCTCAGTTGGAAATCACAATTTAAAGGAAATGCTAGAATGAATACAGAAATTCTACATTTCAATTTGTATGCACTAAAAGAGGTATTAGTAATTAAAAATCAAAGTTAACAAATAAGAGATTGCAAAATGCTTTTGTTTGTTTTCCCAGTGATGGGTTGTGGCTGGAAAGGGCACCAGCTGCATAAAAACGTGCTGGATAGGTTGGCAGTTCATTCCGCTGTGGCAACCCCGGATTAATAAAGGGACTAAGTGAACAGAGAAATGAATGAATGAAAGTGCTTTTGTTAAAGCATCTTGAAAAACACTAATATACCCGCTGAGCTATAGAGATAATTAATTTGAACAGTTGTTATTACTGTTTGGAAATTTCTTGTCTTGTCTTCAGCGGTTTATTACTGTTTGTAACTTTTGTCTTATCTTTAGTCTCCACCATCACATACAGGGCCTGATGGCTATACTGAGGTAGTAGACCCTGACACTGAATGGATCAGGGTGATATCTAAACTCCCTGAATAATCTCAGCTTGATATTCAGTTGATTTAAGTGTTTGATTAACCTGTCTCAATGTTTAAATTCTAGTAGGTAGTCTCAATGGCTTTCATGGTTCTTGACTGCACTTTCCCAAGTTTGCAGAAAATTCTGAATCAAGGAGGAAGCCTGCACAGGAGCTTGCAGTGTGAGTGGCAGTTGACCGGTGGGCACGAAGGGGGGTTCCCTAAGACGGGTAAGATTTTCCCTTGGCCAAAGCGGAAAACAACCTAAGGCATGGGACCCCTCGTAAACCCCGGGGCATCTACCCGAAAAGGGGGATGTTTAATGTGAAAGATGGTGCTGGACTGGGGTGATGCTCTATCGGCCTAAAGCATCCTTAGAGGGGAACTGTTTGAAGTTACAGTAATCTGCCTCAGTGGCCCCGTCCAGACCTGATCACGAGAATCCTGCTTTTATTGAGGACATGTCTGTCCTTGTGACAAGCATCAATGGACTATGCCAGGGTATGATACCCTGAAGGAGATGATTGGTAAAAAGATAATGGCAATGGGCTTTCAAGAACCATTGGAGACAGTACAGTTTCTTAAAATTTTACCAATATCAATGTGGTTGGCTGCTTTAACAGCACTGGATATATAAGGTTTGATTTTTAAGAATGCTGAATTCCTGAATGTGAAGCTGAGATGATTTTTAACTGATGTGTCTGATTTTTCATAGTATTTTACTGATGCAGGTCCTTATGCATGACGAAGGACATTTTCGAGATGGTGTTGGCTAAAGATAAGGACTGGCTGTGAGATGGTTTGGATAACACAGCTGAATGGAATTAAGCAGTTAAGGTAAAATAATTACAAGAAATTCTCATAGTCTTTAAATAGTTCCAACTGAGTTTTAAGAGATCAAACTTTTGACATTTGGAACGTTAATGAATGATTAAAGATTCTGAATTGCAATAATTTTAATGTTATAGTCTAAGACTATAGAAAAATCATGTGCATGAAACAGAGAGACAGAGACTGTTTGAGTGAAGCCATGAGTTGTGTTTTGTTTCTGTTATCGACTTGCTTAGCAACGATATTAAGAAAACAAAATGCCCCAGCTGATTGTCTCAGAAAAGACATTGATTATGAACAGAAACTTTGAAACTTGATAAAAGATCATGTAAATCCAGTTGAAACTGGACAGAGAATTTTAAGAATAAATTTGTGCGAGTTCAACACCTAAAGCAAACTTAGTTATGAACTGTCACAATATTCATATCTATGGTACAATAATGCTTATTGTCCTGAGGGAATGATTTGTCCCTGTTGTATGAATATTGTCACTAACCTCTGGAATGAGTGTTATATAATTACAGATTCTATAAGCGAAATGCCAGACATTGCAGAAGTCAATAATGCTGAGTTAATCTGATGAAAAGATGATGCAGACCATGAGATGAGCGTTAAATGGATGGGTTATCCGGCTCTGTTTGCAATCGTTAATAATGACTTCTTTTCCTGATTCAGATTACTCTCTGGAATAATAATAATTTTAAAACAAGTTTTATTAGCTGTGAAATTGAAGACTGCAATCCATATCAGGTTACAAACCCATGTCTAAATTGACTGAGAAGTTCAAAGGTTAATTACAGTTAATTCTTTGCTATCTGAATATTAATGTTAAATATTTTAGACTTGATGGCATTTAAACAGTGACATTGGCTAAGTCACTAACCACAATAGTCCAGAAAGCATCCTCACTCTAGCATAGGAAAAATAAGCAGAGAATTGAGTTGAAGTCATTTGTGTTAAAGGCAAATGCTGCAGTAAATCACTCTGTCTATGTGTGTGTGTCCTCAATGGTAGAGGAACATAATCGTTTGGATGTTGTATAGAACAAAGAGATAAAGTTGAATGAAAGTGTTTGCATCTGATGGTTAAATTCAGTAAGAAGTATTTATACTGCTGCAGCAAAAATGAACATTTTAGTAAACAGAAATGCAGCGTGAACTTTAACAGCATTTTTAAGCAGTCAAGTCAACTCAAGTTAATATTATTATTGTGAATACTGACAAGTTTTACAGAAACTTAGACTGTCTTTAAATGAAAATTTAGTAGTCCATATCCAAGCAAGAGTCTTGATTATATGTGGTAAAAGAGTTGTTAACTCAGTCTGTTCTTGTTCAATTGGTAATGCTTTTAAACAGGTTTTACTGTCAAATGACAGGTATGAAAGATTTTCAAATAATCAAAAGTTTTAGCAAATAACTAACCTGTGAGCAATTCTAATTGACCAGACAGTAAGAATCAAATGAATTTTATACAAAATCATACTGTTTGCTTCTGATTATGTTGACTGGTTTAGTCAGAGTAAAGTAAATGGTACAAATGACACGTTGAGAAGATAATCATAAGGTTTAGTCTTATTTCTGTTAAAAGATGCTTGAGTTTGATCTTTGTTGAATTTGACTAAGATTTTATTAAACCCCTAAAACGTGGGAACAAAAGAAATGGATTCACAATCCCTCTTATTGCATGTTAATGACTTGGATTAATAGTTTGTAAAAACCATTACATCTTTCTTGGTCTTTAGGTAACAGGTAATATCTATATCTAGTCTCTTTGAGGTGACTGAGGGTCTGGCTCAATTCATTTAGCCCGGCTTCCAGAGAGTGGATTTGATATTAGTTTGTTAACTGTGAAGGTGAATTTGGCTCATTATGGCCAGGACAAGGGTGCTTGTACACTTCCTATCAATGATACAGAGGAATGTGTAGCATCACTCCAATCACATCATTATTTGAATGAAAAGATATTTTAAGTGGACTTGACTGACATGGAGTTCAGCGAGGTGATAATTAAACATGGTAATGGTGCTGAATTGGACTATTGTGCTGTTGGCATGTTTAATGTGTGTTAATGTAAAAATGCTTCATTATTCTAATTTGAAGTTAGTGAACATGCTGATGAAGGTTTTAAAACTGGTGAAAATAAAGATGTTTTTGCAGGTCATGAATTTGAATCCTGAGTGGCTTAGGTCGAGTGGATGACCTTTTGTGTCTGATCAGAGGATCTCTGAGCACTAGAATTAGCCTGTATGTTTGAATTTAGAGTTGGAGCAAGTTGTAGATGCATCAGAGGAAGTATCGATGGAAATTATGAGTTGTTTACTTCTGGAGGACTTTTAGGGCTTGCGCATTTGTGTTCACATTCTGGACTTTAGTCCGCTGTTGTTTTTTGTATGTATTTACTTCTGCTTGCAGGACCCTTAATCCCACCGATGATGAGAAGCGTGAACTCCTTTTGTGGGTGGAGAGTGAAAGAGCCCTTAGCTTGGGGACTGGAATTTTTAGGTTCCAGCTTGTCCAAGAAGGGGTGAAGAAAACTCTGCGAACTTATTAAGGGAGCATGAGTCATTACTTTCACTCTCCTTAGTGACCTCACTGGCTGACCGGAAGTGGAGTTTGGACTCCATTCGGGTCAAAAGGGGGGACTGAAGGATTCGGATTTCTGCTTTCCAATTCGTCTCATCATGGACCACCGTTTATCCTTTTCATCATCCTGTTTCTTAGTATTTAACTGTGAATTGATTTTAACTATGACTAAGTTAAAACTGCTTACTGTAAGAATGTTCTGTGTCCTTGTTTCTCTTTTTGCCTGTCTATTTTAACTTTGTTTTCAGGAGACACACAGACCAGGTCATAGGTCATGGAGACCTCTCTCTCTCTCTCTCTCTATCTGTTCCTATGACTAGAGGTCCAATACAGAGGAGAAGAAGACACCTGTTTTATTGTCCTGATATATTGCCTATAATATTATAGCTGTTTGATTGATCTGTTTTTGAGTATAATTAATTTTAATGTAATTCCTTTCTGTGTGGAGATAGACTGTGTGGAGTAAAGATATTGCAGCAGACTGTTGATGGAAACAGTCTTGAACCAGCCTGATAACACAGCTGAACGTACAAGAAACATCCTTGAGTCTTTCACACAGATGGTCTTTTGTGTCTATTGTGTTCCTGGTTTAGCTTTGTACAGGTCGGAGATCAGCTCCTAATAACTTAAGGCGACCTCACCTCTAGGCATCAGGTCGCCATCCATATCTGGAGACAGATACAATGCTTTCTTTGACGCACGCATTAAGGCCATCCATATCTGGAAGTAGATACTATGTTTCTTTGACGCATGTATTTAGAATTGTCTATTTCTGTTGTAACCAATGAGAACTGTGTCTACCTGGATCCCACCCTTTCTGGACTTGTGTAAAGAGTATAATTGTTCGATTGTTGAAACTGTAAGCAGAGCGGCCTAGGAACTCATTGAGAGTGTTGAAGCTGGCTTCTGCGAATGAAACTGCAAACTATCTTCAGTAAACTTAATTTATTTTTTTAAAATCTCTGACTCCGGCTCTTCTTCATCTACCAGACTGGTCATTCTTTGGGTTAAACTGTATACAATCCCTACAATACGAAAAAACCTACATTCAAAAACCATTACTACATAAGAAAACAGCATATCAATTATCATCATATTTTTTAACAATTTACATGGATAATGAAATGAGAGTGACGGTCTAACTAATTACACATTGTGATTGACTATGGGATAAAAGGGTGGAGTTAGAGAATTATGCCACACACTGAGGAAGGCTTTGTGCCGAAATATCTGTTTGTCCGTTATCACCAGTAAAATGTAAGAAAAAGTAAAAATAAAAACAGTACGAAGCAATTAAGTGCGAATCATTACCTTCTTTTGAATAATAGCAACGATAAGATTAACGCACCAAACCAAAGAAGTAACTAAAAAAAAAACGCAAGCGCGCAGGACAAACTTCAGTAACTCTACACACGTTATTCATCAAACACCTGCTGCCAGCGTTCAACAAGATGTTTTTCGAAGAGATCAGCAAAATGACAGAAGAAAAAGCTGCTACATTCACATTCAGTACAGATGATGCGGAAAAGATTTTACTCCCTGGCCAAGTACTTAAGTCCACGATTTCAACTAAAGAAACGCTAGAACAAATGGAACAAAGACTGTTGGCATTCCGACAAAAAGAAGTCAGAATGGAGCTACACGCCCAAACATTAAGTGAGTACTACAGAAATTGTCGAATACCACGAGGACTGTGAATCCAGAAAGAATCAACGATAGGACGAGATAATGTTGAATTCTGCAAAAAATGGTGTAAAAATTCTCAACCATTGTTCGATGAATCTAGTGCTCCTGATTATTGACTTTACAAAGAAAGAAACGAAGTTACTATCTGAAAAGTTTGAAAATCATAAGATTAAAATGAATCAAACTTTTGACAAGAAACAACTAAATGAATTTCAAAAACAAATGGAGGAGAAACTTGAGAATTTCAAAAAGGAATTACTCAACTTCAAGATTCACAAATTTAAGAAAGACACTATGGACTATAAAGATCAAAAAGTGTACACTTGGATGTCGGAAAGATCGAAGCCCCATCCACAACGACAGAGAATGAACCACACAAGTGCTTCTGAATCAGATGACTCCTATGCTTCATCATCTCATACAAGATTTAGACAAAAAAAAGTTTTTTTTGGACCAGCCCCGTCGTTCCAAGCGCAATATTGGTCAAGGAAAGCAACAAGAAGAGGAAGTCGGACAAAAGGAAATAGAGAAGAACCTAGGGAGGTAACTTCACCTGAACATAATGTTTTTAATTAACTGGACAATCTTGTATTCAATCTATCAGACAAGGAATTATCCACTGAACAAACTGAAGTGTTGAGCAAAGGTTTATCATTTGTGCCATATAATACATCAGACCCTTTTATGATCAACGTTGAATTATTTAAATTCTTTAGAAATGTAAAATTGAGGAGTTTTTTTTATTCAAATATAAATGGAACCCCATATACACAACAATTTAAACCTAATAGAACGTTCACTCCAGTAGTTCATAATCATTCAGTAAACACCTTTTGTAGACTTGTTGAAAATGATGTAGAAAAAATGTGCAAGAATCAGAAAAAGCATCATATAAAAAACAAAAGTTAACTAGAAAACAAAAAGACGCTCTTTCCACATTAACCAATGATCCAACGTTGACTATTAAACGAGCAGATAAAGGTGGTGGAATTGTGATTATGAATACTAAAGTATACGCTGAGAAAGTAAAACTAATGCTCCAGGATAAGACTTTTAATAAGAGACTTGTTTTAAATCTGGCTAGCTCTTACAAAAAACAAATTGATGAGACTTTACAAATAGATTTAGATATGAAATGGATAAGTGAACAAGAATTTAAATATTTAAAAAGCATATTGTAGGTTAAAAAACTGTTTCAAAAAAGGTAAACTCGTTTGTGAAAGTACTCTATAATACCATAAAAAAACATATTACAATGTTTTATGAAGTGCAAGGGCACAAATTTAAAGAAAATGTATCTGTTTTCCCACTTCCGCTTTTTTTTCTAACCACCCCGGTGATGTCAGAAGCGGGACTTATCTGACAGACGCGCGCTGTTTACAGTGGGGCAGAGGAGCTAATAGCAGAAATGGTTGTTAGTTTTAGCGTAATTTATCATCATCATGCTATATTATTGTGTTTATGGGAACTGCACAAACTCTAGCCTGTCAACAGATCAAGTCCACAAGTTTCCTGTCGCTATTTTGGTTCGTGAAATGGGATGAATTCGATAAGACTTATAGCTGACGCGAACGGCGAAAAACACTCCTGGATCAGTCGGAGATGCAGCTCGATGAAAATGAGAGCTGTACACAGTACAGTCTACTGTATAAGTTTTGTGAGATGGTTTGCAGTTCACTGTCCAAGGGTCTGCAAATGTGGCTGGGTTTTCTGTATTATGTTATTTTATAAATCATACGGTGAATTTTAAAATGTATAACTGAGGAAGCGGGTGGTGAGTGAGGTGTCGCGGACGCCGCCCTATGCACTGATATAACTGAGGAGGTGTCGCGGACATAACTGAGGACGCGGGTGGTGAGGGTAGTGTCGCGGACGCCAGCCTCTCTATTCTGCCGTCCTATGCGCGGACATAACTGAGGACGCGGGTGGTGAGGGTAGTGTCGCGGATGCCAGCCTCTCTATTCTGCCGCCCTATGCGCGGACATAACTGAGGACGCGGGTGGTGAGGGTAGTGTCGCGGACGCCGCCATGGACGCGCCGGCCCTGGAGGTCTTCACAGGCTCGACGAGAATGCAGAACTTTGCACTACATTTGCTCTCCTTTCTAGATCCTTCCAGCGGGTTTACAAGGATGAGGCTGTCGGCATCTTTTTACACAGCATTCACAATTTAATACACATTAAAGACATGATGGTGTGGTACCCACATAAACGTTGGCCAACTTACTGAAAAATAATTTTAGGTTTACTTTTAAATGGGTCAGATGATTTATTTTTCTTTCAGTATACACACACTCACACAGATACTTATACATATATAAAGAGTAAAAATGCTGGTATTAACACTTTCTATGATTTTGTGCTATATGAATAAAACTTGAACTTGAGTTGAATTAGAATCTGAACTTGAATTAGGGTTATAGTTTATTTAACCATAAATGCAGATCAGATCTGTTGATCAAATCTTTGTAAATAATTTATACAGTAACAACTGTACTTGTATTTTTTATGGATTGTTGCCTAAATGGGATCTGATAGAGATAATTTTACAGTTTACCCAATGAAAAAAATGAGAAAAAGACACATATTTTAAAAACTTATTTAAATTTTTTTAATATTTGATGTTGCTTTTATTTTAATACAGAAGCTCTGAAAACCTTTTGTAAAATAAAAAAAGATTTTCCAGTACCTTGTTTACATGTTTCTGCATTATTCCAGACGTTCTGTGTTATTTGTGTTTTGTATTCACTTATCTACTATTAAAAATAGGGTCAATGTGGCATAACTCTGTTAAATGCTCATTAGTTTCTGTTACTGGTAAGTATCAATATTTATAGATGATTAATTCTAGCTTTGCTATTGCTAGAAAAGATTTCGTTATCATGCATATCTCTCTGTAAGCCAACACTGGCCTCACCATAAACCTGCTCGGTTCTTCTCACAATAGAGTTAAATTACACTTCTCTGCTGTTCTGTCTGCTGGTCTGTCCACAGGCTTATAATTGTATAGCTGTGGTCTGTCGTTTGTGTGAGCCTCTCAGAATATCTTATCTCGGCATCCAAACGCGCACCGCGATCCGTTGTCCCTCATCCGACTTCCGGTCTGGCGATTTTTCAGATGCGGAAGTAAATTTCCGTGACTAAAAACGACTCCAAACGGCTTAATAATAAACTTTAACGTATATTTTAAAGAAAATCTAGTTCCTACTTTACTCTTACACACATTGTCTCACTGGGGTGTCTAACCTACAATATACTTTTTAAGGCCTAAAAATTTGATTTTGGAATTTAAGACATTTAAAGACCCAGTTATTAGCCCTGTAATTAGTTATTATAATAATGATGTAATTCTAGATACTATCTGTGAGAACTAACAACTACTAGAAACAAGTTTAAACCCATAAAGAAGTTGGAATTGTGATTATTGTGACATTTGCAAATGGAAAGTACTAAGCCAACACTATCACTGTAATAGCAGATATCTTCTATGAGAATACTGTAGGTAAAATATTGTCAGCTCAGTCAAACTTTTTTAATTTATTGTTTTTATTTATCTTATATAGCGCCAGTGCTCAAGGACGCTTTATAAACAGTAGAGGAACAAGAAAAGCAATAACCTTAAGAAGGTAGAGAAAATGGGAGACTAATAATACATAAAATAATGACAAAAGACATGAGAACAAGTGATGAAAGAAACTCATTCCTGTCTTTCAATGAGTGCTTATGTGAATTTAGGAGAACTAGGCAGCACACTCAGGGCTGCAAGATGGATTTAATTTAGTGTTCTTATTATTAAAATATATCTGAATGAGAATCAAATGACTGAGTTGGTCTTTGACAATGAAAACTAACCTGTTTTTTCCTGTGGATCTTCCTGTTTGACTGTGAATGTTTCTTCAATCTTCACATCTTCACTCTCCTCTTTAATAAACGCCATCTTTATAACAGTGTGGAGATCAGTCGCTTCAGCAGGAGTTTTCTCTGTGTTTGGACACTTTATCCTGTTTAAAATTAACAAAACAATAAAATGTTCTGTTTAAAATTAAGAAAACAGTGAACAGAAACAAAATAACTTCTCTTCAACACTTGCTTCAACAGTTTCTTTATATGAGAGTAATTAACTATAAGAAATCAGGTAAAAGATTGCATTAATACTTATTACACACTTTTCTCGAGCAAGAAACAATAGCCACAAATGAGCTGATTAAAACTAGTACTCAATTTCATAGAGATAGGTTGGTTTTATATTCACACATTCTGACTTTTCCCTTTATAATATAATTTCATAAAAGTAATTTTTGCAAACTCTAAATAGCGAAATCATATTAGCAGCCAATAACTATCAAAGTACAACATTGTTCACAGTCAAATAAACAGTGTTAATGTTGTTTAGAAGTCACACTTGCATCCTATTCTAAGTAACATGGTAAACAATATAGAGACTTCTTAATGAACGAATGTGCGAATATAAAACCAACTTTACCTCTATCTATTTCTTATTTATAGTGATGTATACTTAGAATAGAATGACATTATGGTATTTAATAAATTAAACCTTCATTATAACACTTATTACACACTTTACTGTTACTTCACTTAAACTTTCTTCAGGTATGTTCTTAATTGTTTTGTTTGTTTTATTTATATTATTGTCTGCTTATAGCACTTTTTTGCCCAAGACAAATTTCCTCTCAGGAACAAAAGGTTTATCTTATCTTTATTTAAACAATAAACCTCATTACTGTGAGTTAAATAGTCCTACGTTAAATAAAGGGTTAAAATAAAATTGTCAGAAGCAGGTACATAGCACTAAATGAAAAACCTGAAACTTTAATCAATCGCTTTACATAAAGCTAAACGCTTTAAAACAAACCTTTCTCCTGTTGAATCACAGAGCGAGAGCGGCGCAGGCTTACGGCGTCACAAGCCACGCCAAAATAAAAGTCTTTTTTTAACCTTTTTTTGCCTCTGACTCTTAGTCATGACTTATTATATATAGGTTTTCTCTGTGTTTGGACACGTTACCCAGTTAAAATTTAACAAAACAATAAAAATGTCCTGTTTAAAATAAATAAAACAATGAACAGAAACAAAATAACTTCTCTTTATATGAGAGTAATTAACAAAAATAAATCCGGTAAGTCAGAGCAAGAAACAATAGCCACAAATGAGCTGATTAAAACTAGTACTCTATTTCTTATACATACTTAGAATGAAGTGACACTATCCTATTTAATAAATTAAACCTTTGTCTTAAAATATTTACATTAAAGGTTTGTCATGACTGCAACAGTAAATGGAAAAAAAGCTAACAAAAAATACTTTTATTCTGACGCGGCGTGTGACGTCATCAGGCGGCGCCGCTTCAGCGCTGTGATTCAACTGGAGTAAGGTTTGTTTTAAAACGTTTACCGATATAAGCCTATTTAAAGTTAAAGTTCTAAAGTTTTAGTTTTTTTATACAATGTTAAATTATGTTCCTGCTGTTGGACATATTATTTTAACCCTTTATACAACGCAGTACTATTTTATTCCCAGTATTTACAGGCTATTGTTTGAATAAAGTAGGTTAACAGAAAAGTGTGTAATAAGTATTAATGAAATCTTTTACCTGATTTACTTTTGTTAATTACTTTCATATAAAGAAACTGTTGAAGCAAGTGTTGAAGAGAAGTTATTCTGTTTTTTAAACAGGACATTTTTATTGTTTTGTTCATTTTAAACAGGATAAAGTGTCCAAACACAGAGAAAAACTCCTGCTGAAGTGACTGATCTCCACACTGTTATAAAGATGGCGTTTATTAAAGAGGAGAGTGAAGATTTGAAGATTGAAGAAACATTCACAGTCAAACAGGAATATCCACAGGAACAAACAGGTAGATTTTTATTCTCAAAGACCAACTCAGTCATTTAATCCTTATTCAGATATATTTTAATAATAAGAATACTAAATTAAATCCATCTTGCAGCCCTGAGTGTGCTGCCTGGTTCCCCTAACATAAGCACTCATTGAAAGACCTTCTTAATTAGTTAGTTATTGCTTTTCTTGTACCCCCACTATGTGTAAAGAGTTCTTGAGCACTGGCGCTATATAAAATATATAAAAACATTAAATTAAAAAGTATTCTCATAGAAGATATCTGCTATTACAGTGATAGTGTTGGCTTAGTACTTTCCATTGTTACTAGTTCTCACAGATAGTATCCAAGTTAGAATTACATCATTATTATTATAACTAATTACCAGGGTTATTGTGTATAAACAAGGATTTCCGCGAGTTAAAAAATTTGTAAATTCCAAAATCAAAATTTCAGGCTTTAAAAAGTCTTAAATTTACTGAAAAATTGTGTTGTATGTCTTGAATCCTTTTTTAAACAAGTCTTCATTTTCCTTTGTTCATGTTTTGCTTCGTAATCTGGCCAAAACCCATACAATCACCAACAATCCATCTCAATATAACTTTCAACTTATGTTAAAAAAATCATTTTTTAACATAAGTTAAACATTTTTATCAAAGTCATTTTAACTCTATTTATCATAATGGTGTAATTATTTTCCTTACAATAACATTTGTTTAAATGTGCTCCATGTATTTACTGCTGAGGACTTCGACCTGGACAGATTGTTGTGCATAAATTTAGTTTATTATAGTTTTTAAAACGTTGAAAATATTTGTTTATTTTTTTATTATTTTTTCGAAGTTTATGTCGGAAAAAAATGTGTGAATACTGTTTTTACAAAATATTTAAAATCTTTTGCTAAGAAATATCTAAAATATTTAATTTTTTTATTATTCATTTATTATTTTATTATTAAATGTATTAAATATCATATTTTTTTGATAGAACAAAAAAAAAAAAAATTCATCTTGGCCATTTAAAAAATTCCTTAGCCTTTAGCCCAGGGGTCACCAATCCTGGTCCTGGAGGGCCGGTGTCCCTGCAGGGTTTAGCTCTAACTTGCCTCAACACACCTGCCTGGATGTTTTAAGTATACCAAGTAAGAGCTTGATTAGCTTGTTCAGGTGTGTTTGATTAGGGTTGAAGGTATATCTGCAGGACACCGGCCCTCCAGGAACAAGTTTGGTGACCACTGCTTTAGCCCTTCATCAGTTTAAATTTTTATTCATAATAGTCTTAAAAATGTCTTTAATAGTCTTAAATTTAACTTGGTGAAACCTGTAGGAACCCTGGTTTAAAGTATGTCAGAAAATGTCGTTGCCCCTAATTTAAAATATGCTGAATGAAATGGACACTAAAATAATTAATTATTATAAAACATTGTACAGTATTCTAAACTATATGATGTTGCTGTGGGACGACGTGAGACAAAAACAAATAATAGTGGAACAATAACGTTTAGCAGTGCACTGACTACAACTGGCCAACAAACTAGTCTAAAAATGACTTTTGCTGTTAGAAATGGATTACAGCATGCTGATGATATGCAAACATTAGAGTGTAAGGTTTTTATGTTTTAAGTTTTTCAGGACAACAGTATCTCCAGCAGAAAATATATCCAAAGATGCCGTTTTAAATTGTAAAGAAATCTGTGTTTTTGAAACCAATGAAGACAGCAGAAGTCAATGATTAATCAGAATAATCTTGCCTGACATGTTTACTGCTCCAAAATACTTTAAAAGTTTCTCAAATAATTTTTTTTAGTTCAAAGGGAATTTTTTGGTTTCTTTTGTTTTTTTACCCAGAAATTTAAAATATATGTGGCGCGCAGGGGGATAAGGCTTTTTGTTGGTCGCAAGACCAATACAATAACTGGCACACTAAAGCCAAATTAACACAAACTATTGCAATTAGAGCTCTACTACGCCACCCAGTACATTACCTGGGACATAAAATACAGGTTCATACTTCCGACAAAGACAATGAGACGTGGATATAGAAAAATAGGTTTTTTTTTATTACAATTCAATTATCTTTGGACCACAAATATTAAAAGACAGGCACATGCACTCTTTTTAAAAAGGCACTAGTGGAGGCAATTACAAAAAAAAAAAAAATCGTCATCCAACCAGAGGAGCTGGGGCTTACCACAGTTAAGCAGGCTAGGCATTGGACCCAAAAATGACCCACAGATTCACACTTGCACACTTTGATTTAAAACACCACACAGTGAACTTCAATGCACACAAGTGGGCAAAAGACTAATTAATAGAAAAAGAGTCACGCCACACAGTGGCACTAGACACCCCCAGCTCCTAGGGAAAGAAGAAAAACCACAATTAGAAAAAATAGAAAAAAAAAAATACAACAAGCAAATATATTAAATAGGCTCACAGAAGCATCAAAATAAGATGCTACCAGCCACTCAGGGGGGCACGGAGGTGACAGGCCCCAGCTAATCACACAGTGTAAAGCACAAGGTCGCAATGTTAGAACAGGACTAAGCACCACAAATGCAGCAATTGAAGCAAAGCAAAGCAGTCCTCGAGACCACACACTTATTTTACGTTTCCTATTTTTGTAAATATGCAAAGATCAAAGAGAACAAATATTAGGGCTGTAACGATACACGATATGAAATCGAAATCGCAACACTCAGATCCACGATCCTGTATCGCGGTGTGATAAGGGAGAATCGCGACACACCCCGATACTACCTTTCCAATAAAGTCACGCGTGCCTGCAAAAGTTGAGCTAGTTGAAGAAGAACGTGAGGAAACACTTTTTTTCCCGCTCGACATTACGAGCACTGCTCCGTTTAAGCCCTCGCAATAAGCGTTTAGCCGGGAGAGCTCGCACGGAGCTCTTAGTTAGGGACCGTCTGAATGTGCCAGGAATATCAAAAACAAAACCAACTTAACCCCGCTTGACAACAGACAACGGCAGAAACATTGCCAATGCTGTCAAAGCATTCTCCGCATTACTGAAGCGCAGAAAGTAACACTAGTTTGATCTGTATAAATATCATTATAACTATATTGTATAAATATTATTATATATAGGCTTACAACAACCTGACAATCAAAAAACAAATGACATGATATCACAGGCGCTTGTCTTCTGACGGTAGAATTTCTCATATAGCTTGTGAAGCATACAGTACTATTTGATCTATAAAATTTGTAAAATAAACATTTGCAGGTTAAAGAAACAGCATAGGAGGGGCCTTGGTGCAGATGAAAAGTTTAAAGAGTGTATTTGTATATAGGGCGACATGGGTAACTAGATAGAATAGACAGAGATAGGTTGATCTCTGCAGCAGCTGCCGAAGAGCTGCGCGCTGCAGACGCAGCTGGTGTGAAAGGCAAACGCCTGCGTGCTGCTTCTGCTCGACGTACGCGCTGCTCACGCACTGCTGACGCTTGCGATGTGAAACAGGCGTCACACACACATACAGGCATCTAAACGTGCACAAACAAACATTTTAAACTTGACAAAAACTCTCGAAACCTTTACTGTCTGATGTGTCTTTAATATGGTGTAAAGATTATTATGCGTTATTGAAACATAAAGGAGGACGCAGCAAAGAACATCACTATAAATTAAAACTACTTTATTATTTTATGCAGCAGTCTTACATTTAAAAGGGAAACAAAAGGGTGATCATACGCAATAAGACCCCAGACTAAAAGGCCAGATGTTTTCTTTTCCTTATTTCTTTATTTGTTTGGCGCCTCCTTGGCCCAAGGTATTCGGCAGGCCGAAAAAGGCCAGCCGCTGGCCCCAAGAAAGCCCCGCTTTGGCCCGATTAGGCCCCAGAAGTGACAGTGGAAACGCCACTGGCCTTGGCTCGCCCTGGCTCACTCGCTTTAGGCGTGATAGTGGAAACGCGGCTAGTGAACACGTGGGGGTGTTTGAAGCCATGAGACGCGGAGAACAGACGCTCTTGACACTCTGGAGGTCATTAATAATATACATTAATACTGAAAGGGTTAAGGTGTTTTAGAATGACCAAAACAACATTTCCGTGTGCTCAGCCTGCTGGATTGTCCATTTACACAATTTCATAATCATCTTTTATAACAAACCTTTTTTGATGCAAATACTGTAATTTGTTCAGTAAAAGGGTTTCCATTGTAGTTTAGGCGCATACATTCTATCAAATAAAAGTTTATCCTGCTCAGTTATGCACATTTTTTAATGAGCATTAAAATAGATGGGTGGAAAGGTAAGGCTAAGGCAAGGAATACCGCTTCATCTTTAAAAAAAAAGAGGAGACCAACAGAAACTCAGAGTTTAGAGAATAAAACCTGCTCCTGACCGGGTTAGATTCACAGAGTAAGTGTAAGGTCCAGCCAGTTGGCCCAATGCCGGTGTCCACTGGTGGATGAAGGTTCACTGCATGTTCGGTCTTTCCAGTGCACAATGTTGATTTATATTAAACTTAACTCATATCTGACTCCAATTTTAGTATGAGGTGGTTTAGAATATTAATATATTTATCCTCGTTTTATCTGACTCCAATCATAAAACATTAAGAAGATTATATCAATATGTAATTTAGATAAATGTTTGAACCGTTTGTCTTCACTAGTAACTATTACATCCGTTCATTCAGGTGCTCATGTCGCTCAGAGAAATCGCCTCGGCCGAAGGCGTCCCTCACGGTCACACTCCGGTCAGTCTTGAATATTAAACAGAGGTAAATTGACTAATACTTTAGATGGCCGCTACCAGCGCGCTCGTTCTAAAATACTTTAGTTAGTCCCGCTTAGATGTACACCTTTGAGTTAAGACAATCATCATTTCTAATTAGAGGTTAGGGCATTAACATAAATGTACCCGACTACTGGACTCTATAGTAACTTTGGTTTTCACCAAGCCCATGGTTTCCCATATGAACTTAATTTAGAATAATATTACCTTCAAACAAAGGTCGGGTACCCAATCTAGGTTAGTCGTGCAACACCTTGTTGACCTAGACGGAAGTTATCGCCCTTTCCACCTAAGTACACATGAATCAATATCAAGAGTCAGCCGGATCGCTAAAACACAATTAGTGTGCCAATGCTCCATCTCAATTGGATTTTAGTCCGTCTACTGACCTGACGCAAGACGTGCGGAAACAAGGATACAGCGTAATCTACTTGAATTAATAATTACAGAGTGAGCAAAATATGGTCAAACATTACAATTTATTAGTCAGGTAAATGTATTATGCCAATTCAATCAGTCAATTCATAAATGATCAATACAAAACATCAAATTATCAAAGATAAATCCAAGATGAAAAGATGCATACCTGACCTTTTACATAACGTGTAAATTTTACATAACATGGAGCCTAGGCTCCATGTTATGGGCTGATCTGGGTAGGCAGAATCGCCCTGAGTTTTTCTCAAACCTTGCCTTAAATAATCCAAGAATTCCCTCAAGGAAGGGGGTGTGTGTAAAAAGTCACACCCTTCACAGTGGTTCAAAAGATGCCTGAAGTTATATATTTATTGTGTTGATTATATCTATTTCTGAGAGAATGAGACCATTGTACCAATCGCACTGAGACATTTCAAATGATATCAAACATGATAGTTAAAGTCAGTTTGGTTAATCTAAAACATTCAAACATTGAAATGACCATATGCGTGAGTTGGGGGGATGAAGCTGAGTCTCAGCATAGTCAGATGCAAATGCAGCAGGAACTGGTTTTTCACGCATTCCCCCCTGGTGGGTTGTGGAGTCCATTGGCCCTGTCTTCAGCTCATGATTTGAATTGTCAAAGATATCAGAATATTTGTAATATTTCAATTCTTACATTACTTTCACTAAGCATGGCTATAAAGCAGAAAGGAGGGATAAAGAGTCAGGGAGGTAGGACAGGTCTAAAGGTCTAAGACAAAAGATAATTTGGTAACACTTTACAATAACTACACACTATAAACCATTTATTATGCATTAGCAAATACTGAATTCATTATTTGTTTAGCATTATCTGTTTAGCATTAACTCTAAATTAATAAGTGTTATTAAACAGTTTTTAACTGCAGCTACATATGCTGTATTCCAGACTTACAACATTTATAATTTGCTTAATAATTATACTTTCATACTTTGTTAAGGATTAATTTCCTATTACTAAATTAAGTATGGGGAGTTAAGCGCAATGTTTATGATAAGTGGGGGCGGAGCGGGCCAGAATCTTGGTGGCAGCAGGTCAGATGACTGTCAGACCAAGGGGAAATGTCCCTATGTCTCCCTATGGCCAGTTCGCCCTTGAGTTTTACTGTTTTCTATTGTTTATTATTCTTGGTCATTTCTCCAATAATTGTAAGTTTTAAAACAATACCATATGAGATCAGGTCACTGCTATGATATGATTGACAATTTATGTATGTCACTGTTTGTCATTGTGCTCTGTTTATTCTGAGAGCTGAGGCTGAGTATTCGAGAGCTTTTAACTCTTGAAATTATTAACCCTGGGTCATTCTAACACTGAAGAAACAGAATCCTGTGTTATCTGTAATCTCGTTCGACACTGCTCATGCTATACCTGATGTTCATTAATAGACGTTTCACAATCACAAGCCCCAGGTTAACATTGTAATTTGTATATTTATGTTGTCAATGTCCCTGACTGGATGAACTGCAGGTCATCTTTTTAGATGGCATTTCTGCATCTTGTCGGGTTAATAATATCTGCAAATTAGGAGAAATACTAGCCTTTTAGAAAGAAGCTATTATTATACCAATACCTAAACCAGGAAAAGATCATTTAAATAATTATCGTCCAACAGCACTTACCAGTTGCCTTTGCAAAACAATGGAACAAATGATTAATGATTAATGATCGATTGGTGTGGATTTAAAAAAAAACAGAAGATTAATTAATATCAGTGTGGGTTTAGAAGAGGGAAAAGTTCTCTTTGCCATCTTATACGATTAGAATCTTTTGTACGAGATGGTTTTATTAAAAAAGAACACATACAAGCAGTTTTTTTTTAATCCGGAAAAGGCCTTTGACACTACCAGGAGGTATGGTATTTTAAAAGATTTTCATGAGATGGGTGTTTGAGGAAATTTGCCTAATTTTATTGCAAATTTTTTTTATTCAATAGAGTTTTTCGTGTGCGTATGAAAACTATATTATCTGAATATGTGAGCATATATAGCATATATGAGAATCAGGAGTGCCCCAAGAAAGTATACTATCAGTAACACTATTTAGTATTAAAATTAATAATATTGTAAATGTTAATGGGAATAATATATTTCGTAGTTTATATGTAGATGATTTATGTATTTGTTATAAAGGGAAAAATATGTATACAATCAAGAGACAAATTTAAATATGTATAAATAAAATATATGACTGGTCAGTTTTAAATGGTTTTAATTTTTCTAAGTCAAAAACTGTATGCATGCATTTTTGTTTTTTAAGATCTATGCATTTAGATCAGGAGCTTTTTTAGATAGAGAAACTATACAAGTTGTGAAAAAGGTAAAGTTCCTAGGAATGAGTTTTGACAATAAGAAGTGTTTTATTCCTCATATTAAAGTATTATGAAATAGATGTTTTAAAACAATCAATGTATGAACTTAATCTTAGAAAGGTAAAATAAATAAATAAATTAGGACCTCTGTAATGAAATCCAAGACTTTGTATAAATGTGTACACGTTAATGGACCAAACACAATATGATCTGATTTATTTTACATTTAAACAATTTATTTTTACATTTTATCAATTTGCATCAAAATGTGTAGCCAATGTTTCCTGTGTCTTCTCACTTTTCAGCTTTTGATGAGAGTTTTTAAGACTTAATGAAAACTGTTTTATTTACTTATTTTAGACTTAATTGAAGTGAATGAGGGGAGTAAAGAGGAGGAACATCATGTCAAAATTGAGGAAAAAACCTATTTACAGACTGATGGTATTTTGAAAAGGAGAGACAAGAACCGTTTCATCTGCACTCAGTGTGGAAAGAGTTTTGGAAGAAAAGACAATCTTAAGATTCACATGAAAATACACACTGGAGAGAAACCGTTCACATGCACTCAGTGTGGGAAGAGTTTCAGCCAATCATCAAACCTTAATGACCACATGATGATCCACACTGGAGAGAAACCATTCACATGCACTCAGTGTGGGAAGAGTTTCAGGAAGTCATCATCCCTTACTCTACACATGATGATCCACACTGGAGAAAAACCATTCACATGCACTCAGTGTGGGAAGAGTTACAGCCAATCATCACACCTTAATCAACACATGATGATCCACACTGGAGAGAAACCA
Organism: Danio rerio; assembly: GCF_052040795.2. Taxonomy (NCBI): domain Eukaryota; kingdom Metazoa; phylum Chordata; class Actinopteri; order Cypriniformes; family Danionidae; genus Danio; species Danio rerio. Next base: position 36,124,674 of record NC_141024.2, read on the forward strand.
TTCACATGCACTCAGTGTGGGAAAAGTTTTAACCGCTCATCAGGCCTTTATCAACATATGAGGATTCACACTGGAGAGAAACCATTCACATGCACTCAGTGTGGAAAAAGTTTTAACCGCTCATTAAACCTTTATAAACACATGAGGAACCACACTGGAGAGAAACCATTCTCATGTGTTCAGTGTGGGAAGAGTTTTAACTTCTCATCAACCCTTTATCAACACATGACAATCCACACTGGAGAGAAACCATTCACATGCACTCAGTGTGGGAAGTGTTTCAACTTTTCATCAAACCTTAATCGACACATTAGGATCCACAGTGGAGAGAAACCATTCACATGCACTCAGTGTGGGAAGAGTTTCAGCCAATCATCACACCTTAATCAACACATCATGAGCCACACTGGAGAGAAACCATTCATGTCTAATCATCTTGTTTAATCCCGCCCCTTTTCGCAGTGGCGTACAACAGAATTTCGCATACTCAATAGTGATGGGAAGTTCGGATCATTTTATTTACTGATCGAGATGAACAAATCTTTTTTCGAGTCATTTCGTTAATTTGGTTCAATTTGCCAAAATATTATTAAAATGTTACGAATTGCTTCCAAACACATCTACAACTAGCCCAGAAGGTTGATTACACGACAAATGAGTCATAAATAAATTATAAGAAGAAGAAAATAACAATTCAATGTTTACCTGCTCTTTTGTCTATAGGCATTGTTGTCTGTTTGCTCAGCTCACCTCTTCATGTCTTCAAATGTCAGTGGTGCGTTCACGTTACAATGACAGTCACATATAATCTTAACCAATGTACACAGTCTGAGCCGATAGGAGCCATGATAATTAGGGTGCTTTCACACCTACACTTTTGTTTCGGAACGTATCTCGTTTGCCCAGTTAGCGCGGTTCGATTGGCATATGTGAACAGGGCAATCGCACTCTGTTCCGCGCCAAAGTAATCGCTCCGAGATCGCTTGAATGAGGTGGTCTCGGCTCGATTGAAACAAACCCTGGAGCGGATCGATTGCAGTGAGAAAGCGATCCGATCCGAGCGCGGTTATATCACAGTGTTTTATGGATATGTAATAGGCATACGGCTATATGAAGAGAGAATTATGAGAAGGTCGGGAAGTTTCGCGAGTCTCCGGATGCCCGCAAACGAGTGATGATCTCCCGGTAATCTCGTGTCTCTCTCCCAGTCCTCAAATAGGCATCGTCGCGCACCCTTCTCACCCCTCCCCACCGCGTCTCTCCTCAGACACGTCACGCGCGCACCCTGTCAATCACCACCAAACCAACACCTCTCCTGACAGCTGAGCGGGACGCTGCAAAATAAACCCTGACACTCTGACCAATGTAAGGAGAGTTTACTCGCACGTGACTTGTTTTAGCTCTTTTGGTCCGATTAGAAACTTTGCAGTGTGAAAGCAAACCGCTCCAAGAGCAAAGAGCAACAATGTAACAATTTTAATCTCTGTTTCGGAACAACTGAATCGATTCACAGGTGTGAAAGCACCCTTAGTTCACCTTTCGAGTCTTCTGGTTGTTGAGTCGTTCGTTCATCACGTGACAGAATAACTCAAACCCGAGGACTCGAGAGGTGAACAGATCAATTCTTTTTCTGGCTCTAAATGCATATGATTGGCATATAAATGCATATGTTTGGCTGTAGTCTTTCATGTGGTGAACGAACGACTCGATAGAGGACTCGAAAAATTAACTGATCTTGTCTCGCACTATTCAATTCAATTCAGCTTTATTTGTATAGCGCTTTTACAATGTAGATCATGTCAAAGCAGCTTCACATCGTGCACATGAGCGAATTAATGAATCTTTTAGTTAATCCGAGTCATTCATTCATTTTGTCACATAACATGAAAGAAAGCATAAGAAATGAATTATTTAATAAATCAAATAGTCTTTGTGAATAGTTTTCTAACATATGATGCTGCCAGTATTACACACTTAAACACTGTTTAATTGTTGTTTATTGTTTTATTATTATTATTTTACCAGAAAAGCTTTCATAACAAATCAGATTACTTTATAAATCACAACAATAAAATAAGCAAAAGAAAAACAAAATAGTGTACATCAAGCTAGGCTTTATAATAAATAAAAACAAGTAAGCTTTAAATTAAATAACACGTTTGTGCCATAAAATCTTTATATGAAATATGGCAACTCTTTCCAGTAGATGTTTTTTTGAAACAGCAATTTAAGTGAAAGATATTATAAATAAAAAACAAAAGCCACAGGGCCTAATGAGCTTAACAACTTGACTTGAGAATAGAACAGTCCATTTTTTAAAAAATTAAAATTAAATAAGCTTTAAAACAACATTGTGTGGCTTTACTTGTTGGACTTGGCTTAAGGTTTGTTAGCATTCAAAAACACAAGCACTAAACCTTTAATAGGCTGAGTCTGTCTCTTCTTGTGTCATTAGTTGTTGTCGCAGGATAAAAGCTGCTAAATGAGTAAATGCAAATGCAATCTTTCTTTATACAAATATTAGACCAACACATAAAGTCTGCATAGAAAAACATTAGTAAACAAAAATGGGGTATAAATGAACAAATTACAAATCACTTGTAATTGTAGAATTTAATTAATTTATTGCCTAGCTTAGTGTTTGTTTTCTGATAGCAAGCCAGCAAATAGACAAATCTATATATATATATATATATATATATATATATATATATATATATATATATATATATATATATATATATATATATATATATATACTAGATATAAACCACATATCCAGTAGAAAAAAAGTAACAATAACTTAGTGACAATAGGACAGAACTTTTTTATTTGTTAGAAAATGCTTTTTAGGTACACATTGTTTGATGATTTTATGAAAAGTTTAAAATATGATCATATAATGCAACAAAAAATCAGTTTTACATAAATATTATTGACTGAGGTTCTCGTTGCAGTGTACAGGGGAACTACAGTTTAAGATTAGATATGCACATAATAATGTAAGGATGGCTATATCTCTCCATAATATTAAAATCTGCAAACTGTTATGGAACTCCACACGAGACAAGACCATGAGAATGTTCAGGCACTAAAACAATAAACTTTCTAATTTGAGAAGAAGATCAGCTAGAAAACCAGTTGTTCAGGTTGTCTCGATCATGCATCCTGAGCCCCCCTCTTTGCCCTGGACTTTACCTTCTCCACCAGAGCAGCTCACTCACATTCCACACAGAATGTTTAAGTTCTTAATATGGTGTATCTTGTGGCTTTATATTCATGTTTGGTGTGTTTTTAAATGTCTCTGTGTGATTGGTAAAGTAATTTCACTGTAATATTTTACAATCTCCTTTATATCAGTTAATTTGGGTTTTGACTTTGAAAAGATCTTTGCCAGATGCTCCACTCCAGGCAAAATGGTCTTCGCATCAACTCATGGCCAGGCAAGAGTCTTGGTGAAGCTTTTATTGTCTTGAATTTATAATGATTTGAGTATTTAGGCAAAGGGTGCAGAATTGTCCGTGGGATCCTGTAAACAGGATACTCCATTGCAGGTTGTGAGTCTCTGAGCTCTGCATCAGGATTTATATGCTGCAATGTATTTCTTCATGGTCAGGTATTCCTCTTTAACTCTTAAATGTATCTTTGAGTAATTGATGTTGTACAATCTTGATTGGCTTATTTTGTTTAATTATGTGAACTGCAATGGAAAATCTTTTTTCTGACAATTAAATGTAAAATTCTTGTTTAACTTTAATATCTCCTGAAATTATTTAAATCGAGTAGATTGTTAAGGCTGATGTTTCCGCAGCCTACAACCAGGATTAGTCATACAATCAGACTCAATGGATAAAGCATAGGCACAGCATTAGAGACTTGTTGATTTCTGACAATCACTGATGATATAATCTAGGGGTATGATATAATCTAGGGGCTAAATCAAACTTTCTATAAGTATGAGCAAGCATGGGGCGGCCTATTGTTAATTAAAGGAAATTAGCTTATCTGCTAAGAATCGGAACTGGAGAAGATGTGTCCGTGAGCAGATGAAACTGGCCAGCATACTGACTCTAAGTGACTTTGAGTAAACGATGAACCATTAATTGGGAACAAGGATTTATTAGGTTAATCAATCTAAATTAGACCTAATCACGACCTATAAGGTAATCAGCTTGAATTAGATGAATCTAAATCTAAAATTATTATAAATTGGAGTCAGATTAAAATTCAGAGCTAGAAACAAATTAAAATAAATTATAACAAACAAAAATATTTATTTTCACATGTGCTAAAAGGTTTACACGCATTCACCCATGCTGTTAGTTCAGTCATGGGACTAATAGATGGACCCTCACATGTGTGTGTATTTATATACACTGTTAGACCTTACCGGGCTTTTTTACAGTAAAATATTGGCAACACTGTTGCCAGCTACTCACTGTAAAAGTTTGGTTATAGTAAATAACTGGCAACAGTGTTGCCAGTTAATTACTGTAACTGAACCATTTCAGTGAGTAGCTGGCAACAGTGTTGCCAGTTAATTACTGTAATAGAGCAGTAGTGGTAACTAACTGGAAACTGTGTACAGTTAATTAATGTACTGTAGTGTTACATCTCACAGCATTATATTGCATACAAATTAATAGGATGTCATATATAGTTATTGTAGTGTTACTAAAATTAATCAGTATTCTTAACTGTTATTAAAAATAGAAGGCATAATAAATTTTTAAGACAAATGTATTTTATAGTTTTAGCAGCAAACAAATATACAATATAAAATGTCAAACAAAATTAAGAATTCAGCAGATATGAATATTGTCTTACATATTACTGAGAGCCACAAGTCTGCACAGTAAGGCTGTGGTCACACTAACGTTTGAGCATGCAAAATTCTGTCATATGGCACTGCGAAAAGGAGTGGGATTAAACAAAATGATTAGAGCTTGAAAAAGCGAGCGACTGGTCCATAGTTTAAATTTCTGTCCAGAGAGGTCATGTTTTGATTTTTGATTGGTCTCAAGCAGTCACATGATGTGATTTCGCAGGTCAGAGATCTCCAAGCTTGAACTTTCCAATGCTGCGAATTATGAAATTTGTCGCATGAGCTATCATTCCAGGTCTGCAGTATTCACATGCGTATGAATGGAAGTCTATAGGGAGAAAAGTGCAGTGTGACTGGGACTTTAAGCTGTAACTCTAATTAAACACACCTGATCAAACTAATTAAGGCTTGTTAGAAATCTACAGGTAATGTTGAAGCAGGGGTGGGTACCAAACTGCAGTTCTTCAGGAATTTGGAGTTTGACCCCCATGGTATATTCAGTAGCATACTTTTATAGCAACTGCCAACATTTATCACAATCACATATCCAATAAAAAAGTGTGTTTGTCAAACACTGGCACATACTGTGTCAATTCTCAATAAAAAGTCTAAAATAATTATATAAAAAAAAATTAAAAAAAGTCGGCAACACCGAAAAACCAAAGGATTCAATCTTTTATTGCTATAATTATTATTTACTTTAAAAATCTCATGACAACAAACTTGTCTATTGTCTCTAATATAAATTCATAGGTGGAAACACTGCTCTGAAAAATACTTAGCAACAAACTAACAATCTGGTGTGTGTTAATCAATCAGTGTGTATTAATGTCTAAATCATTATTTTCTGCCTTTAAAATGCACATCTCTATAAATAGAAACAGAAAGCATCAGAGTAGATGGGACAGTGATTGGTAATTTGTCATTTATTGTCAGTTACTATCTGTAATGGGTACAAAAACTGTAATTTATTCTTTGCACTACTCAATTTCATACAAAGTCTACTCCTTTTACAGTAAAATACTGTTTCCTTTCATCACAGCAAGACACTGGCGATTTTACAGGTATTTACTGCATAATCTACCGAGTAACAGTGCAGTTATACTATTTAAACACAACTGATCAAACTAAATCTAAAGGTAGTGTGTTGAAGCAGGGCTGGAACTAAATTCTGCTGGGCTGCGGCCCTCCAGGAGTTTACAGCCCTGGTACATAGCATATTTTCAAAGCAAGTGCCTACATTTATCACAATCATGCACATATTGTTGAATAAAAACAATAAAAATATACAAACTTCATCCAAAGCAAAAATATAAATAAATAAATAATCTGATCCTCATGTTTTTCCAAACCTGTAGTAATAATAATAATAATAATAAACAAATAACCTGATTAATACATTTAGGAAAGTCTTTATACTATACTGTTAATGCCATTTTTACCTACTTCATTTGAAGTTTTCCAAACAAATTGTGACAAACAAAGAAATGTATGTACGTGCTGTTTAAGATATTTTTAATTTTATTTTACTAGGCAAATTAGATTAATTATAGAAAAGTAAACAAAGTTATAAAAATGGTTGTGATAATTTGGTTGCTCTGTGTGAATATTTTTGCCTTTAAATGCATCTCGTCGATATCTTTACCTTTTAATTAGCTCTGTGACATTGACATTGGTTGACTCCTGATACTCAATGTTAAAAACATAAAAGGAACCAAAGGAAACACAAAGATGGCTGCAGAGAAATTTAGCTTATCATCAATGCATTGTCTCACTTTCTCCTCAATACTGACCATACACATACCAAAACTGAACAGTATATATATATATATATATATATATATATATATATATATATATATATATATATATATATATATAGCAACATAAAGCATCAGAGTACATGGGGTAATAATGGTTGAGCAGTAATTTACCATTTATTATCACAGTAACTATCTGTAATGGGTACATAAAGTAAATTACTGTAATTTATGCTTTGCACTACAAAATTTCATACAAATCCTGCTCCTTTTACAGTAAAATACTGTTTCCTTTTATTACAGCAAAACACTGGCTATTTTACAGTTATTTACTGCATAATCTACAGTAAGGGTTAACAGTGTAGGCATGTTGCTGTTTCAGTTCTGGTGTGCCATTGTGAAATTTGAGGTAAGAACAGTCAACAAAACTTTTGACGTTGGGACATTTTATTTATAGAAGGCCTAAAACATGGTGCTCGTTGTGGTCAAAAATGATCCCATCTGGAGGGGACCCCAGCCAAGGAGCATCAGGGTGAATTAAAAATCCACATGGCTGGTAATTTACCTCTCGGAGGAAGCAGTACTCCATAACTGTTTCAGACTCCATTTGAAGTCCTCGCTTCATGTCGGCTGTCTGGCGAGTTATTTTGTGCATTCTTTAGGCCAGGTGTTCAGCTGAGGTCTGGCCACGCACATGACAGACATCTTACTAAAGCGTGACGATGTTATCCGGATTTTCCTAACAGAATGCCAATCAAGACATGCACTCTGATATCTGGTGGCTTGCTCAACATAGTGAGCCATTTCTGAAGTTACGGTCAATGACCTCATGTGAAGTTGTTCCTGATTATTATGAACAAACAAGCAGACAGGTGGCTGTAACCATCTAGTGGCAGTGGTGGTGTTGGTGGGGCATCACGATTAGGAACAATGTTGTGGTTTGTTGCAGCTGGCTGTTGGTATGACAGGACACTTCCAATTTGAATTTTTCCGAAGGCAGAATCCACCCGAAAATCCTAACTCGACATCCCAATTGTGGTGACCAAAGGGGCTGTAGAACTGGCAAAGTCTTTTTAAATTTCTGCCACTTGAAGGACTGAAAGATCAGACAGCTCACTGGTGACACCTTTATAAAGTGTACTTAATCAAGATTTAATTACTTAGTTCTAAATTTGTTGTCCTATTCACATTTTATGTAAAACCATATTCATCTTCTTGAGTTTGAGTTTAAAGTATTTTTTAAAGCTGTTGTATTTTAAATCATTGGTTTGACAAACATACATGTAAAATAGAATTGAAAATAGAATTTACAAGTGTCCCACCTTAATCCTTCAGCAAGTTTCCTCTCTTCGGGCCTCGCAGACAAAATCACCATATTATTGACTGGACCTGGCTCGACTCCCTAGGGATACACAAGGGGCTCGTTAATAAAAACAATAATAATAAAAAAATAATATGAGTATTAAACGCCAATACTGATGTTCTAATATTATTATTATTATTCTTATTATAGGACAATTAAGCCATTTCTGACCACTGTCCTGATTAATTACTGCTCGAGAAAAAAAAAATATATATATTTTATTATTTAATAATGAAATTGTTAATTATTAAACTCTTACTTGTTTGTGCATTTCTCTAGCTCTTCTTGAAGCTCTTGATTTTGTGTCTTCATTGATCTATATTTTCTTGAAGAAGAAGAGTTACTACTTCATCTTCGCTGTCAGAAAATCTGTGATCTCTGTCATCTGTGGGTTTTTTTTTGGGGGGAGGACCCATTTCAAAAAGTGGGGCCTCTCCCTCTCTGTCTTCTAGAATTTTTAGAAGGGTTTTTAAAACCTTAATGTTTTCTACAAATCATTGATAGAAATGTAATTAATGAACTGTACAGAATTCTAAAAAATCACCAGCTTTCTTTTTTTTAAATAAATGTTTTATTGTCAAATATACAAAGATAGAGGGAAACCTCATGGGAAAAAGACATACAAGTTTGGAACCATGCTAAGCAAGATTAGACATTAGAAGACTTTTTTAATACTTGATAATTGTATAATATATTCTAATCAATGCTTTTAACAAAAGTTTGAATTCTTTAAATTGCTAGCAATTCATGATAATGGATCAATGACTTATATGGTCAAACATATGAAAGATCATAGTTCACGATGGATGGTTTTGCTTTAATATTTATATATCCTGTATTTTAATATATTTAAAGTTTTAACAAATAAATCGAGCTGAATTCAAAATGTATGAGTGTTAATACTTTAAAGGTAATTAATGTCGTAAAACGATTTAAAATATTTTAAAAAAATTATTCGTACAATGAGAATTAAAACTCTGTATACTAACTGAAGAGCGTGCACGCAAAGTGTTCGAATAAACCGATTAGTGACGTGACTTTTACTAAAATGACTCCATAATCTGATTCATTGTCAGATAGATAACAAACTGGAGTGATTTGAGTGATTAATATGAACTGCCAGTGATTCATTTGACAAGCAGAAGTTTCAGTAAGAAGACGAAGACCACAGCAATCTATGAGGTACACTGTTAAAAATTGTCCCGTTAAAAAACAGTAAAATACTGGCAGCTGCAGTTGCCAGCAATGTACTGTTATTTTACAGTATGTTGCTGTAAAAATACATGGACTACATTGATTTACACAATACTCAAGTGAACTCATTTTGCTCATTTTTGGTCAACTGCTGAATGAGTTTATGAAGTAATGTGCTATATATGCTTAAAAGCATACTTGTAATGATAACTTATTTTAGTTAATTAGAAAAGTTCGGTTTAACTCTAATGTCTTATATTTCACAACAACACACATACATGTAAATCTGGAATCACCAGAGAGATTCTGACTGCATCAGCAACTAAACAGGCGCTATCTTTAAATAGAGAAACATGCAGAATAACATCAGCAGTTCATTGTTCATCTTTAACTCATACACTGGCTCTACTCTCCTCCACAACGGTGACAGACAGAAGAAATTAGCTTCAGGTTTTACAGAAATATACTGTTTTTTCCTTGATTTAACAGTAATCTACTGGCAGCTGTGGTTGCCAGCAATCTACTGTTTTTTTACAGTCTACTTCCGTAGTGTGAACTAACAGTATATGACTGTTAAAATACATTTTTACACTGTGTTTTTACCTCTCACACCTTTAACCCTTTAAACCCCAGAGCATATACTTCAGTTTTAATTGAAGTGTCCACACTACTGAGTGTTCAAGAAACATGTAGCAAAGCTGAAGTAAATTCATTAATTAACTGACTAATTAAATGATAATTGAGGATTAACAATGAATAAATGAAGAAATACTGAAGGGAAAAAACAAGAACAGAACATACAAAACTTTAGTCACAGCTTTATAATGAAATAACCTGAAGAACAACAAATGATTAAATCATTTAAATGATCAGCGGATGATTAAACAACTCTACAAACATCATCACCAGCTACACTTATTACTTAATACATGTATTTTTGTATAACATTTACTAAAGTTCTTCTTGAGAAAAAGTTAAAGTTTTACGTCACCATCATGGAGAACAGAGCTTGCTTTAGTTGGGCTCTTAGCCCTGTCATTTTTAACATTTATATATCTTGGCTGCTGCAATTGTTAAGAACTTTGTTTAAAAAAGCTCCTTTATTGTGGCAAGCCAGCCAAAAACCTTAATAAGATCTGGTGATGTTCATGTTGCTATTAAATGGCAGAGTCTGTTCTCATTTAGTATAATAAAATTTACAGCTCCTATTCAATGTTAATTCTATTGTTTTACATTATATGCCTATATATGGCAATGATTTCTGGAAGTTTTTAAGAATATCTTGGACAATAACACTGCACTGTAAAAAATTGCTGTTAAAAAACGGTCAGATTCTACGGCAAAATAATGTTTTTTCACTAAAACAGTAATATTCTGTTAAAACAGTGCTTTCTGGGTAACATTTTTGTTTTCGAGAAAGTAACCAACTGCAGAAAACTGTGAGCTAACAGAGTTCAGATTCGATGTTTTGAAGTCTGTGTTTGAAATCACGCTTTGTGTCCTTGTTCACTATTTCATTCACTAGTTAACTAATATAGTTCACCTGACAGTTTTAATTAACACTAATGAGTGAATTCAGACACTGATGAACACCTGCTGTTAATAATCACAATTACTGAAGAAAATAAACAAGAAACACAAACAGTGACTTGAGTTACAACATTAAATAAAATCAAATAAAATAAAACAGCTTCAGTCTCAGCAGAGGATCATTAAACAACTCCACAAACAACAGCAGACACACACTTATTACTGACTGATTTGACTTCCATACTATTCTCATTGAGATCCAACAAAAATTAAGGTGTTTTTTGTGTCACCGTAATGGAGTGAGGGGCTGGTTTAGTTGGGCTCTTCACCCTTGAACTTATTAAATCAGACTCTCCAATTACTATAATGAGTTAACAAAGTGCTTGTATTGTAGAAATAAAGTTGGGAAGTCAATAAATAGAGAAATCTATTTGTCTGAAATTAGTTCTGATAAATGTTTTGGTATAAATCTGGAAGAAGGGCCACATGCAATAGATTTTATGCTTAATTGCAGGTATTAATTTAATTAATGTGAAGTGGAATCAGAAAAGATACCTCCATAAATACTTAACAGTTAAGAATTAACATACAAAAGCCGTTCAATTATGACAAATACACACTCAGACCTCATGAATCTGACCTTGTATCTCAACAATGGTAACAATTCAAATGTTTCATGCTGCAATGCATGCTGGGAGTGGCACGGTACAAATATCCCAGCATGCATTGCGGTGTAAATAAATGTTGTATGATGGTCTAACAGTTTTCTTTATTTGTGTTTGATTCTGCTGTTGTTTATGTTTAGACTTTCAGTTGCCTGTTTGTGAGTTAAACTGTTAATTTTGTTAGTTGTCACCATTATTGAGGTTCATATGCTGATTATTGATGTCTCTTTGAGTGCAATCTACACCATAGAGCAGTGTTATTGTCCAAGATATTCTTAAAAACTTCCAGAAATCATTGCCATATATAGACATATAATGTAAAACAATAGATTTAACATTGAATAGCAGCAGTAAATTTTATTATACTAAATTAGAACAGACTCTGCCATTTAAAAGCAACATGAACATCACCCGATCTTATTTAGGTTTTTGGCTGACTTGCCACAACAAAGGAGCTTTTTAAACAAAGTTCTTAACAATTGCAGCAGCCAAGATATATAAATGTTAAAAATGACAGGGCTAAGAGCCCAACTAAAGCAAACTCTGTTCTCCATGATGGTGACGTAAAACTTTCACTTTTTTTCTCAAGAAGAACTTTAGTAGATGTTATACAAAAATACATGTATTAAGTAATAAGTGTAGCTGGTGATGATGTTTGTAGAGTTGTTTAATCATCCGCTGATCATTTAAATGATTTAATCATTTGTTGTTCTTCAGGTTATTTCATTATAAAGCTGTGACTAAAGTTTTGTATGTTCTGTTCTTGTTTTTTCCCTTCAGTATTTCTTCATTTATTCATTGTTAATCCTCAATTATTATTTAATTAGTCAGTTAATTAATGAATTTACTTCAGCTTTGCTACATGTTTCTTGAACACTCAGTAGTGTGGACACTTCAATTAAAACTGAAGTATTTGCTCTGGGGTTTAAAGTGTTAAAGGTGTGAGAGGTAAAAACACAGTGTAAAAATGTATTGTAACAGTAATATACTGTTAATTTAAACTACGGAAGTAGACTGTAAAAAAAACAGTAGATTGCTGGCAACCACAGCTGCCAGTAGATTACCGTTAAAACAAGGAAAAAAAACAGTATTTTACTGTAAAACCTGAAGCTAATTTCTTCTGTATGTCACCGTTGTGGAGGAGAGTAGAGCCAGTGTATGAGTTAAAGATGAACAATGAACTGCTGATGTTATTCTGCATGTTTCTCTATTTAAAGACAGCGGCTGTTTAGTTGCTGATGCAGTCAGAATCTCTCTGGTGATTCCAGATTTACATGTATGTGTGCTGTTGTGAAAAATAAGACATTAGAATTAAAACGAACTTATCTAATTAACTAAAATAAGTTATCATTATAAGTATGCTTCTAAGCATATATAGCACATTACTTCATAAACTCATTCAGCAGTTGGCCAATTTGAGGCAGTTGCTTTCAGTGAGCAGAATGAGTTCACTTGAGTATTGTGTAAATCAATGTAGTCCATGTATTTTTACTAGGGATGTAACGGTATCAGAATTTCACGGTACGGTAATACCTCGGTATGAATGTCACGGTACGGTATTTATTGAATCATTTACAGGAAAAAACAAAACTTATGAAAATACTCCAAAAAAGTGCCAAAAGTGTCAATGACATACAAATTAGCCATCTATCTGTAAGCTTTGAAACAGGAACTTCAATTTTAATAACAAAAAATTATTAAACCATGTAAAAACAATAAAGTTTCAATTTAGTATTGTTGAAAACTCATCACATTCAACATTTAATCACACTCAGCCCATCTACCCAGATGAGAGCTCTGCTAGTCGGACTTCTCATCAAGCATCTCCCGCTGGATCTAATCTCACTATATTTATTAAACGGGATATTTCATTTATCTTGTTGTCTTTATCTAACGACATATTCCCTGACTTTGGTCATTGGAATCTATTACTTGTTCTCAGGTAACGTGTTTTGGCTGAGCGCAAAGATAAGTTAATGATTAATGTAACCACGTACATTCTGTATATTGACTGATCGCTTGCCTTTATTTCCTATAATGTATAAACTTATTGTATGTTATACTTTTAAAATGGCCATTATCGATTCTTAAAACTGATACTCAGCAAAAGAGAGGCTGTGTTTCGTATTTTCACTGAAATTGAAAGTAGGCAGTTGTTATCGGCTCCGTTTTGTTATAAATATCCACACAGTGAAGATGACGCTCATCTTATGCAGCACGACGCCTCAACATGTCTGCTGTCTAAGTTGCTAATATTAAAATGAAAATAGGCAGTTCCTTAAATCATGTTTACATTTTATTGTTGATAAAGTGAAACAACGAAGCCAGGGTGATGTGAATGAAGTTATAAAGTACACTGTTCCCTTTGAAGATTTACCCGTGTCCTCGGTATAGTCTGCTTTTCCATATCAAACTGAGAAGAAGAGACTGCAGCCTTGATCAAACTTGCGAAGTCTGAACTTACAAGGAGAGGATGCAGGACTGAACTGTGCGTGTTAGGCTACTTAATATTCAGGAAAAGCCCCAATCAGAGAGGCGAACGTCTGCAGCCCCGCCTCCGTTTTCAGAAGTCTCCGTTTTCCATTATCCACACCGAGACATTATCCACACATTTCGAAACGCTCCGTTTTCGGCGCTCGAGAACTTCGGCGTAGTGTGGACGGTTGGCGTAACCGTAGCAAAACTTATGCGTTTTCAAACTAAAACGCATTAGTGTAAACGGGGCCTTAGAGTTTTCCAGCTCTTTTCATCCCCGCTTCTAGCAGCACACTCCATTTCCGCATTACTGGATCTGTAGCGACAACAGACCGCAAGGGATGATGGTCAAGCATGGGCTGATGGGTATTGTAGTTTTTGCTACCTCCCGTTCGCTTCATTCGCCTCAGCAAATTTTCTCAGAAGACCTATAGTTTTACCGAGTCATGCGACTTCGGTAATATCGAAAAAAATTAATATTGCGGTATGACGGTATTTACAATACCGTTACATCCCTAATTTTTACATCAACATACTGTAAAATAACAGTACATTGCTGGCAACTGCAGCTGCCAGTATTTTACTGTTTTTTAACGGGACAATTTTTAACAGTGTACTGCATCAATCAGTGTGCCTACACTGTTAAAAATTGTCCCGTTAAAAAACAGAATGAATGTTTACGTTTCCTAAAGTGTGGAAGACTAGGGATATGATATAAGAGAAATAGGATCTTTGATGCCAGCATGCTGTGTAGATAAGTACTGATCAAGTCACGCTTCTAAGGCATGGAAGGAATCTTTTCAATTGTTGAGTGTCCATTCATTGCCACAACAGCAGAAAGACATTCTGCAGTTATCATTGATCTATTTAATGTCTCCTACATGACATGAAGTCCAAACTATTGTGTTGTACTGATGTCTACACCTACAAAAACCATAAACCCAACCTCAAAGTAACCTGTCGTGTTTTAGCAACCTCCACACCAACCATAAGCTTAAAACCCCATCTCACGGTAAACTTTAGTGTACTTTAAAGGTCTGCGCCGACCACAACCCAAACCTTGCCTACTTGTAAATTACTGTTGTGGAGCCCGGATAGCTCAGTCGGTAGAGCATCAAACTTTTAATCTGAGGGTCCAGGGTTCAAGTCCCTGTTTGGGTGTGTGACGCTCCTTTTGTGGAGACACAGCTTTTGCTGTTGAGCTATCGCTTGATGAAAGTTTCATCTGGATGCACAATATGTGTACTAGGCATAAAGAAATGGCAGTACAGGCAGTCTTGTAGTCGTGGCCGAGTGGTTAAGGCTGATGGACTAGAAATCCATTGGGGTCTCCCCGCGCAGGTTCGAATCCTGCCGACTACGTCCTCCTCGTTTTTAAAATTGCAGCAGTCATCAATTGTTTGCATTTCCATTGTTTTTTGGGAAAAGCGTTGTGCTGGGGTCCGTTCTTCGTACGTGGATTACTCAGTTAGCTGGATTTGGATATTGACGATTTGACATGATCCAGGATCGTTTCGTTCTTCAAAGCTGATCCGAGAGTTGTTGTCATAGCAACAGTTCTGCTAGGTCAAACCTGATCGGGAGCAGGTTCAATTCATATAAACAGGATTAGATTGGCTTAGTTCAAGCAAAGATAATACAGAAAGTATGTTCCGAATTCTGATATTTTCTTACAGTAGTAGTTATATAAAGTTAGGGAAATGGTACATATTTTTTAACTATATATATAAAGTTCTAGTCATTAATAAAATAAATTAAGTTATACATTTTAATAAAACGTATGCAATCTGCACCCTCAAAATAAAAGTAGGCTACAAAGATTGCCTCCTGGTGGTGCAAAGAGAAAGATTATTGATATGTTGTGTATAATTGTGTATAATAGAAATGCACAATATGCGACTTTTTTAAAGCAATCATTTCAGCAGTCATAAACATGTTTTGATAGTTAATATGCCGGTGATTTGATGCTTCACAAAAGTTGCAGACGCCTTTACCAATATGAAAACACATTTGTAAACAACCAGTTATTCTTTACACCGATTACAAAATGGCTGCTATAATAAAGAAAATCTTTTCTAAATGTGGAACTAAATACACTGATTTGCATTGAAATACATGATGAATACACTTGACATATGAAAGTGGAAAGCCTGCAGCTCACAACAAATGTGGAAGGTTATTGCGTGTCATATTTAACAAGCCGTTTACTGCTAATTTGACGTAATTTTGCTCACATGGATAATTGAATATTAATCAGATGATGTCATTACGCTGCTGTGCCGTCAGCCAATCGTTGCATTGCTGATCATGATTTCGAGGATCGATAGATCTGTCCTTTACAAAACACGCAGCGATCTCAGATCAGTTTATCCAGACATTCTAATCTGATCCGCGAACTCGTTTGAAGAACCAAATTAGTGAGAGATCAGTTATCAAGATTAAAAGATCCGGGATCTGCCAAATAATCTTAGATCATTTAAGCAAGGTACGAAGAACGGACCCCTGGTAGGAGGAGAAAAACAACAGAGTGTTCTCACTGAAGAGAAAGGGGCTTATCACAGGGAGGAACATACCACACATAGGTCACAAGGGCTATTTTGTAGCTCGCCGTGATCGTATAGTGGTTAGTACTCTGCGTTGTGGCCGCAGCAACCCTGGTTCGAATCCGGGTCACGGCAGTCTTTTCAAGGTGACATTGGTGTCGCACTCTGTGTTGCCATCCGTTATCTCCAGCCTTCTTTTAGTGCAGGCTGTGCTAATGGCACGTCCTGAATGTTTACGTTTCCTAAAGTGTGGAAGACTAGGGATATGATATAAGAGAAATAGGATCTTTGATGCCAGCATGCTGTGTAGATAAGTACTGATCAAGTCACGCTTCTAAGGCATGGAAGGAATCTTTTCAATTGTTGAGTGTCCATTCATTGCCACAACAGCAGAAAGACATTCTGCAGTTATCATTGATCTATTTAATGTCTCCTACATGACATGAAGTCCAAACTATTGTGTTGTACTGATGTCTACACCTACAAAAACCATAAACCCAACCTCATAGTAACCTGTCGTGTTTTAGCAACATCCACACCAACCATAAGCTTAAAACCCCATATCATGGTAAACTTTAGTGTACTGTAAAGGTCTGCGCCGACCACAACCCAAACCTTGCCTACTTATGAATTACTGTTGTGGAGCCCGGATAGCTCAGCCGGTAGAGCATCAGACTTTTAATCTGAGGGTCCAGGGGTCAAGTCCCTGTTCGGGCGTGTGACGCTCATTTTGTGGAGCCACAGCTTTTGCCGCAGCAACCCCGGTTCGAATCCGGGTCACGGCAGTCTTTTCAAGGTGACATTGGTGTCGCACTCTGTGTTGCCATCCGTTATCTCCAGCCTTCTTTTAGTGCAGGCTGTGCTAATGGCACGTCCTGAATGTTTACGTTTCCTAAAGTGTGGAAGACTAGGGATATGATATAAGAGAAATAGGATCTTTGATGCCAGCATGCTGTGTAGATAAGTACTGATCAAGTCACGCTTCTAAGGCATGGAAGGAATCTTTTCAATTGTTGAGTGTCCATTCATTGCCACAACAGCAGAAAGACATTCTGCAGTTATCATTGATCTATTTAATGTCTCCTACATGACATGGAGTCCAAACTATTGTGTTGTACTGATTTCTACATCTACAACAACATTTCATGAATTTTTTCCATAATAAAATAGAAGGCTTTAGACAGAAAATAGGAGATGCCAAACTTTCTGCACCGGCTTATACTCCAAATCCTGTAAATGTTTCATTAAATCATAATAATAACCTACACTGCTTCAAAATCATAGAACATGAAGAGTTAGTAAAAATTATAAATAGCTCTAAACCAGCTACGTGTATGCTGGACTCAATTCCAACAAAATTACTGAAAGAGCTGTTACCTGCTATAGGAGAACCTCTTCTTAACGTTATCAACTCTTCTTTATCTATAGGCCATGTTCCAAACTCTTACAAGCTAGCTGTTATTAAGCCTATTATTAAGAAACCGCAACTAGACACCAACAACTTAGCTAACTATAGGCCTATTTCAAATCTTCCATTTATGTCTAAAATACTAGAAAAAGTTGTTTCCACTCAATTATGCTCTTTTCTGCAGACGAACAATATTTTTGAAGTGTTTCAGTCAGGTTTCAGGGCTCACCACAGTACAGAAACCGCCTTAGTGAAAATAACCAACGATTTACTCTTAGCTGCTGACCGAGGGTGCGTCTCGCTATTAGTTTTACTCGATCTTAGTGCGGCATTTGATACCATTGACCACAATATCCTCATAAATCGCTTAAAGTCTACAGGTGTCCAGGGACAGGCTCTACAATGGTTTAAGTCATACTTAACTGACCGCTACCAGTTTGTGAATCTTAATGGACAGCCTTCACAAATCTGCCCAGTAAAGTATGGGGTGCCTCAAGGATCAGTTTTAGGCCCTTTACTGTTTACAATTTACATGCTACCTCTGGGAGACATTATTAGAAGACATGGGATCAGCTTTCACTGCTATGCAGATGATACTCAATTATATATTTCCACTAAACCTGACGAGACGTCTGAACTTTCTAAACTAACTGAGTGTATCAAAGACATCAAAGACTGGATGAACAACAATTTTCTTCTCTTAAACTCAGACAAAACAGAATTATTACTTATTGGGCCTAAATCTTGCACACAGCTGATCTCGCAACTCAATTTACAATTAGAGGGATACAAAGTTAGCTTTAGCTCTACTATAAAAGATTTGGGTGTCATATTAGACAGCAATCTAACTTTTAAAAACCATATATCCCATGTCACAAAAACTGCCTTCTTTCATCTGAGAAATATCGCTAAATTACGAAATATGCTATCCATCTCAGATGCAGAAAAGCTAGTCCATGCTTTTATGACTTCGAGACTGGATTACTGTAATGCTCTATTTGCTGGCTGCCCAGCATCCTCTATTAACAAACTTCAATTAGTACAAAATGCAGCAGCCAGAGTTCTGACCAGGTCTAGAAAATATGATCATATAACCCCAATTTTATCCTCCTTACACTGGCTGCCTGTTAAGTTTCGTATTGAATTTAAAATATTACTTCTCACCTATAAAGCTCTAAATAATCTAGCTCCTGTTTATCTAACCAACCTTCTGTCTCGCTACGAACCAACTCGCTCCTTAAGATCTCAAAATTCAGGGCTTCTGGTAGTACCTAGAATAGCAAAATCAAGTAAAGGAGGTCGAGCCTTCTCTTTCATGGCTCCTACACTCTGGAATAGCCTTCCTGGTAATGTCCGAGGCTCAGACACACTCTCCCAGTTCAAAACTAGATTAAAGACCTATCTGTTTAGTAAAGCATACACTCAATGCATCACCTAGCGGGTTCCACACTGGCTTCTGCATCTTGCTTATATACACTATGAACAGCAGCTACGCTAATTATTCTCTTTATTCTCTATTTTCACCTGGGGATACTCATCCCGAGGTCCTCAAATTAGGCGGAGTCACTGATTGGATCCAAGACCAGCGACGTGATGATCCCAAGGATTCCATATCCGGGACCAGGCCATATCCTGAGCTGCTGCTGCGCTGATGGTCGTGGGGAGTGGAGAACATGTGTCTGATTCCAGCGACGCTCCAGGGACAGACGAGTCTTCATTGAGGCCATCTTCCAGCATAAACCACGGCGAATGAAGTTCTGCACAAGACTTTTAACCAGCGGAGAAATTAAAATGGTCGTGCCCAACTGAGTCTGGTTCTCTCAAGGTTTTTTTTCTTCACTCCCATCAGGTGAAGTTTTTTTTCCCTCTCCGCTGTCGCCACTGCCTCGCATGGTTCAGGATTGGTAGAGCTACGCATCGATGAATTTGCTCTTCAGTGTTTGAACTCTCAGTAATGATTAAATCACACTGAACTGAGCTAAACTGAACTGAACTGAACTTAAACACTAAAACCTGAACTACACTGTTCCAGTTACTGAACCACACTGTTCCAGTTACTATGACCATTTATGTGAAGCTGCTTTGACACAATCTACATTGTAAAAGCGCTATACAAATAAAGCTGAATTGAATTGAATTGAAACAACCATAAACCCAACCTTAAAGTAACCTGTCGTGTTTTAGCAACATCCACACCAACCATAAGCTTAAAACTCCATCTCACGGTAAACTTTAGAGTTCTGTAAAGGTCTGCGCCGACCACAACCCTAAAGCTTGCCTACTTGTAAGCTATTGTTGTAGAGCCCGCATAGCTCAGTCGGTAGAGCATCAGACTTTTAATCTGAGGGTCCAGGGTTCAAGTCCCTGTTCGGGCGTGTAAGGCTGATTTTGTGAAGCCGCAGGTTTTGCCGTTGAGCTATCGTTTGATCAAAGTTTCATCTGGATGCACAATACGTGTACTAGTCATGAAGACATGGCTTCTCAGCCAGTCTTGTAGTTGTGGCTGAGTGGTTAAGGCGATGGACTAGAAATCGATTGGGGTCTCCCCGCGCAGGTTTCAATCCTGCTGACTACGTCCTCTCCCTTTTTAAAATTGCAGCATTTATCAATTGTTTGCATTTTCATTTTTTCTTGGGAAAAGCGTTGTGCTGGTAGGAGGAGGAAAACAACAGCGTTCTCACTGAACAGAAAGGGGGCATATCACAGGCAGGAACATACCACACAAGAAGCACGACGGCTGTTCCGTAGTTCGCCGTGATCGTATAGTGGTTAGTACTCTGCGTTGTGGCCGCAGCAACCCCGGTTCGAATCCGGGTCACGGCAGGTTTTTCAAGGTGACATTAGCGTTACACTCTGTGTTGCCATCTGTAATCTCCAGCCACCTTTTAGTGCAGGCTGTGCTAATGGCACGTCCTGAATGTTTATGTTTCCTAAAGTGTGGAAGACTAGAATTCGATATGAGAAACAGGATCTTTGATGACAGCATGCTGTGTAGATAAGTACTGATCAAGTCACGCTTCTAAGGCATGGAAGGAATCTTTTCAATTGTTGAGTGTCCATTCATTGCCACAACAGCAGAAAGACCTTCTGCAGTTATCATTGATCTATTTAATGTCTCCTACATTACATGGAGTCCAAACTATTGTGTTGTACTGATGTCTACATCTACAACAACCATAAACCCAACCTCAAAGTAACCTGTCGTGTTTTAGCAACATCCACACCAACCATAAGCTTAAAACCCCATCTCACGGTAAACTTTAGAGTTCTGTAAAGGTCTGCGCCGACCACAACCCTAAATCTTGCCTACTTGTAAACTACAGTTGTAGATCCCGGATAGCTCAGTCAGTTGAGCAACAGACTTTTGATCTGAGGGTCCAGGGTTCAAGTCCCTGTTCGGGCGTGTAAGGCTCATTTTCTGGAGACACAGGATTTGCCGTTGAGCTATCGCTTGATTAAAGTTTTATCTGGATGCACAATACATGTACTAGGCATGAAGACATGGCAGATCAGGCAGTCTTGTAGTCGTGGCCGAGAGGTTAAGGCGATGGACTAGAAATCCATTGGGGTCTCCCCGCGCAGGTTCGAATCCTGCCGACTACGGCTTCCTCCTTTTTAAAATTGCAGCAGTCATCAATTGTTTGCATTTTCATTTTTTCTTGGGAACAGCGTTGTGCTGGTAGGAGGAGGAAAACAACAGCGTTCTCACTGAACAGAAAGGGGGCATATCACAGGCAGGAACATACCACACAAGAGGCACAACGGCTGTCCCGTAGCATGCGTGATCGTATAGTGGTTAGTACTCTGCGTTGTGGCCGCAGCAACCCCGGTTCAAATCCGGGTCACGGCAGGTTTTTCAAGGTGGCATTAGCGTTACACTCTGTGTTGCCATCTGTAATCTCCAGCAACCTTTTAGTGCAGGCTGTGCTAATGGCACGTCCTGAATGTTTATGTTTCCTAAAGTGTGGAAAAGACCTTCTGCAGTTATCATTGATCTATTTAATGTCTCCTACATGACATGGAGTCCAAACTATTGTGTTGTACTGATGTCTACATCTACAACAACCATAAACCCAACCTCAAAGTAACCTGTCGTGTTTTAGCAACATCCACACCAACCATAAGCTTAAAACCCCATCTCACCGTAAACTTTAGTGTACTGTAAAGGTCTGCGCCGACCACAACCCTAAACCTTGCCTACTTGTAAATTACTGTTTTGGAGCCCAGATAGCTTAGTCGGTAGAGCATCAGACTTTTGATCTGAGGGTCCAGGGTTCAAGTCCCTGTTCGGGCGTGTAAGGCTGATTTTGTGAAGCCGCAGGATTTGCCGTTGAGCTATCGCTTGATTAAAGTTTTATCTGGATGCACAATACATGTACTAGGTATGAAGACATGGCAGATCAGGCAGTCTTGTAGTCGTGGCCGAGAGGTTAAGGCGATGGACTAGAAATCCATTGGGGTCTCCCCGCACAGGTTCGAATCCTGCTGACTACGTGCTCTCCCTTTTTAAAATTGCAGCAGTCATCAATTGTTTCCATTTTCATTTTTTCTTTGGAACAGCGTTGTGCTGGTAGGAGGAGGAAAACAACAGCGTTCTCACTGAACAGAAAGGGGGCATATCACAGGGAGGAACATACCACACAAGGGCCACAAGGGGCACAACAGCTGTTCCAGAGCTCGCCGTGATCGTATAGTGGTTAGTACTCTGCGTTGTGGCCGCAGCAATCCCGAATCCGGGTCACGGCAGGTTTTTCAAGGTGACATTGGCGTTACACTCTGTGTTGCCATCTGTAATCTCCAGCCACCTTTTAGTGCAGGCTGTGCTAATGGCACGTCCTGAATGTTTACGTTTCCTAAAGTGTGGAAGACTAGAATTCGATATGAGAAACAGGATCTTTGATGACAGCATGCTGTGTAGATAAGTACTGATCAAGTCACGCTTCTAAGGCATGGAAGGAATCTTTTCAATTGTTGAGTGTCCATTCATTGCCACAACAGCAGAAAGACCTTCTGCAGTTATCATTGATCTATTTAATGTCTCCTACATGATATGGAGTCCAAACTATTGTGTTGTACTGATGTCTACATCTACAACAACCATAAACCCAACCTCAAAGTAACCTGTCGTGTTTTAGCAACGTCCACACCAACCATAAGCTTAAAACCCCATCTCACGGTAAACTTTAGTGTACTTTAAAGGTCTGCGCCGACCACAACCCAAACCTTGCCTACTTGTAAATTACTGTTGTGGAGCCCGGATAGCTCAGTCGGTAGAGCATCAGACTTTTAATCTGAGGGTCCAGGGTTCAAGTCCCTGTTCGGGCGTGTGACGCTCATTTTGTGGAGCCACAGCTTTTGCTGTTGAGCTATCGCTTGATGAAAGTTTCATCTGGATGCACAACATGTGTACTAGGCATAAAGAAATGGCAGTACAGTCAGTTTTGTAGTCGTGGCCGAGTGGTTAATGCGATGGACTTGAAATCCATTGGGGTCTCTCCGCGCAGGTTCGAATCCTGCCGACTACGTCTTCCCCGTGTTTAAAATTGCAGCAGTCATCAATTGTTTGCATTTCCATTGTTTCTTGGGAAAAGCGTTGTGCTGGTAGGAGGAGAAAAACAACAGAGTGTTCTCACTGAAGAGGAAGGGGCTTATCACAGGGAGGAACATACCACACAAGGGTCACAATGGCTGTCTCGTAGCTTGCCGTGATCGTATAGTGGTTAGAACTTTGCGTTGTGGCCGCAGCATCCCCGGGTTGAACGGGGTCATGTCGTGAATTTGACTTTTCATCAATTAGAAATTATCAGACCGGAGGTTTTGCATATCAGAAAATAGACTTTATTCTCCATAATAAAGCCGAGAAAGAGCAGAGCAGACCCCAGAGCATTCTGAAGTCTCTCCGGGACACCTTCTAAAGTATCTGTGTTCTCCATAATCTTTATACAGGTAATTATGACACACCCCTTTGTGTCTCTTTTTAACTCTTGACCATTTTTGAATAGGTTTTCTAGTCTAAGGGGTCCTGCTATTCTTGGCTCTCAGCCCACCAGCTCATGTCAACAGAGATGTTACAGGTCTATGTCAGCAAAGTATAGATACAACTTATGCAAAGGAACTAAGGGTTTACATACATTGTTATGATAGGATAATAACTTGATAATATGTTACTCATTCTAACTTCTGCCACATATAGCTTCATACAAGTATTTAACATATATAATCAGTGCTTTACATATTCAGTTATTCTACACAATCAGCCATTCAGCCTTCTCCTAGTGTTGCTTCTGTGCAGGCATACTCATATTACACAGTATTTTTAACACATGCTGGCATGTTTGCTGCAAACACTACATACATTTTGAGAAGAGAAAATTAACTGCTTTACACTTAGAAAATACTACACACTGAGATAATAGAAATCTTCTTCAATCCCTCCTCTTAGGACTTTAGTCTTAATATTATTGTCTTTTAACCCAAAGTGCAATTTCATAATCCAGTTCTCTTAATTACCTCTATCTAGTGACTGATATAAGCCACATAGCTGTTATCAATTGACTAGATTATGCCACTGTATTTTGACAGAAGTCCAGCCAAACATCTCCCCTCTCTCTTGGTTTGAAGGAAGTAAAAGACTGTACTCTTTTTTTTCTCTTAACACATCAAAGACAACAATGTTTTAAGCATAAGTATTCAGTTGGTTCAGTCCTAGCTGCTGGTTTTCACACTCATGTAGGATATACTGAAGTGATATTATATATAGGTACCATAAAAGCAATATGCAAACAAATTCAATATGCAAACATAAAAAGCATCAAATGTTGATCTTGATCTTTGGTCATCCTTGTTTCTCTTCTTCTAAGCTACCAGCATCTTCACTTGACTTTAATAGATGTTGATGGAGATGTGTGGTTAAGAGTCTGAGTTTTGAAATCTGCAGTTGTGCAATTATCATCCCTTGACTTGTGGCACTGCTATATGTGGTATTCAGGCATATTATCAGAATCACTCTTTACTTTGTTCTGATTAACTTCTCCTTCCACACGTTGCACTTCGTAGTTTAGAGCTTTTGAATATTCAGGCTCCTCTGTTTCCAGTCAGCTTTCCCTTGCTGGAGTTGTTTCCTTTCGCTCCTTTGAGGCATTGGTACCCCATTAATGGCATCCACTTTGGCAGCTGTTGGATTTGCCCTCATCCAGATATGGTCCTTTTCTCCTGAGCTCTCCAGAGCATCCTCAGATAGACTCGATCAGCTGGACCAATTGGACCTTGTATCTCTGCTCTCTCACATGGCTCCTTTCTGGTTTCCTGCACAGATATTGCTTTGCACATGGCAATTAATTGTTTCTTCATAAAAGTCCCTACTGCATTAGACATCTTTGCAAACCATTCCAAGAGGTTATGTGCAAGGTTATAGGTGAGATTATATGCAAGGTTTTATGCAAAGTTTCATGTGGTTTCTTGCAAGGGTCGACCCAATAGTAGTTCATGCGATGCGGTGTTAGATGCCTGTTTCTGTCAGTTTCCATGCCATCATTCACCAATGCACTTGTTAGCAAATTAATCCCATTAAGTATTTTATTTTCACATATTTCATTGAGCGTTGGTCTTGATGGATCATCTTCATCTCTTTCAGCCATTTCTGGTAATTGAGCATAATACAATTACTCTCTCTTTTGCTTTATTCACAATTTTTCATACTCCTATAAATGTTTTTATTTATTGATCACTTGTTAACTTTGATTTTAATTACTTTATGAATGCAAACCTTTTATGAACTTATTTCTGCTGATGTTTCAAATCCCTGGAAGTACTTCTTTCGTCACAAATGAATAACTGTTCCTGCTTCATAATTTGCTTCTGGTACCATCTCCATCCTTCTACTCATCATAGTTTCTCAACTGTGCTTGTTTACAGAATAATTCTCTATCCAGTCAACACCAAAAACAGTCATCATATCTCACTGTTTGGAGCAATGGTCTCCACTCAAGTCTTTTAATTGAACTAGATCTTTGTGAAGTTGCAGATAATTCAATCACCCACATATTGTGACAGTATCCATCCTAAGATCTTCTCCCTACACTGTCAGAAAAAATGTGCAAAATTTGTACCTTTAGGGGTACAATGGCTTGTCACTGGGGCAGTACCCTCAAGGGTACACCCATTGTACCCTTTCATGTGGGTACGTATTTGTACCTTTGCAGTATGTACCTTTCAAGGGCAAATATGTACCTCTGCTGCCAAAATTGTACCTTTGCTAATATTATGGTACCATAATGTACCTTTAAAAAATGGTGCAAATTTGTACTTCATACTGTACATTAAAAATAGGCTAGAATGCAGTTTAATCAGTTTTTATTAAACATTCGTAACAATTAAAAATACATTTTTCACAGGATAAACATTTTAGTAACAATCCCATAACACAATTTGATGACAATTTTAGAAGAATACAAAACAATATTGTTACAGTGCACACTGAATTCATTCTAAATGAATACCTTTAAAACTTGGTCACAAATACATTTCATAAAGGAACCTATTACAGTCTTAGTTTTCACAGAGTTAATATTTTAAGCTCAATAACAATAAACAAAGTGCCATAACAGGATGCATAGTTTAAAAAAAAACAAGATGTTGATTAGACTCTTTTAAAACGTTCTATAAAAATTCTAAACAGCAAGAACATTAAGCTCAATGTTAAATTAGTTGTTCTTTTATTTACATCACATTTCATTGACCATTTTTAAAACCATGTAACATTTAATTAGACCTTGTTTTAACTTAGTACATTTTTTTCTACTGTAAACATCTTATTAAACAGTCTCTGCATCATGCAAGCAAACTTTTTCCTACACATTTCACATCAAACATTTTACCAAACACAGTATTAGAAATTTGATTTTAACTTTAAACATTCTTCAGGATAACAAATAATTTGTCATCAGTATAGTAAGTGTCAAGTGCCTGAAAGTCCATCTCTTGTCCTGGTTTAATTACACTCCATTCCAAGTCAACTTTTACCACATATGCATGGAAGTGTGAATCGTAAGAAACTGAAATTAAAAACTTGCCACAAAGCAACCATTCAGTGTTTACATTTAAAATGTATTTAATTTGGAAGAATAGGGGAATTTCTTCTGCATGGACATAGTCAACTATGAATACATCTTTTAATGCATACCTCACACTATCAACAGTCACATTTGAAACGCGCTGAATGTTGAAATGTTCCATAGAGTGTATGTTTGTGAGTATTGTCTGTAGGTCTAATGGGAGTGATGATAACGGAGTCTCTATACTCCTACCTACTACCTACACTGTTAACCCTTACTGTAGATTATGCAGTAAATAACTGTAAAATAGCCAGTGTTTTGCTGTAATAAAAGGAAACAGTATTTTACTGTAAAAGAAGCAGGATTTGTATGAAATTTTGTAGTGCAAAGAATAAATTACAGTAATTTACATTATGTACTCATTACAGATAGTTACTGTGATAATAAATGGTAAATTACTGCTCAACCATTATTACCCCATGTACTCTGATGCTTTATGTTGATATATATATTGATATATATATATATATATATATATATATATATATATATATATATATATATATATATATATATATATATATATATATTTACTGTTCAGTTTCGGTATGTGAATGGTCAGTATTGAGGAGAAAGTGAGACAATGCATTGATGATAAGCTAAATTTCTCTGCAGCCATCTCTGTGTTTTCTTTGGTTCCTTTTATGTTTTTAACATTGAGTATCAGGAGTCAACCAATGTCAATGTCACAGAGCTAATTAAAAAGTAAAGATATCGACGAGATGCATTTAAAGGCAAAAATATTCACACAAAGCAACCAAATTATCACAATCATTTTTATAACTTTGTTTACTTTTCTATAATTAATCTAATTTGCCTAGTTTAGCCTATAGTTAAGCTTTTAAATTGCACTTTAAGCTGAGTATTAGTATTTTGCTAAATAACTAGTAAAAATGTGTTATTTAAAAAATATCTTAAACAGCATGTACATACATTTTTGCAGAGACTCAATGAATTTGTTTGAAAACTTCAAATGAAGTAGGTAAAAGTGGCATTAACAGTATAGTATAAAGGCTTTCCTAAATAAATGTATTAATCAGGTTATTTGTTTTTTTTTAATTATTATTATTACTACAGGTTTGGAACAACATGAGGATCAGATTTTTTTTTTTTTTTTTTTTTTGCTTTGGATGAAGTTTTTATATTTTTTTTGTTTTTATTCAATGATATGTGCATGATTGTGATAAATGTAGGCAATTCCTAAATGTCAAACTCCTGAAGGGCCGCAGCCTAGCAGAATTTAGTTCCAGCCCTGCTTCAACACACTACCTTTAGCTTTAGTTTGATCAGGTGTGTTTAATTAGTATAACTGCACTGTTACTCTGTTGTATGTGCAGTAAATAACTGTAAAATAGCCAGTGTTTTGCTGTAATAAAAGGAAACATTTATTATTTATTAACACATATTATTTTACTATAAATGGAGTAGACTTTGTATGAAATTGTGTAGTGCAAAGAATAAATTCCAGTAATTTACTTTATGTACTCATAACAGATAGTAACTGACAATAAATAGCAAATTACTGTTCAACCATTACTGTCCCATCTTCTCTGATTTTTTATGTTGCTATTTATAGAGATGTGCATTTTAAAGGCAGAAAATAATGATTTAGGCATCACCACAAACTCCCACAGATTGTCTGTCTTATTCTAAACACAAAGGTGTTGGAAAGAGTTTTCAGAAAATGCTGGCCCTTTAAGGGAGCCAGGTGTTTGATTTGTTTACTGCTGAGTGTGCTCTATTCTCTGTCCATCAATTCAGATGTAGAGTCTGATATGTTTTAGGCTTTAAATAAGAATCTACAATGAGTAAGTAAAATGTGTTCAAATGTTTTTGAGGGTTTCTAAAATAAGGCTGTGTTTTAAGTTATATTGTTGTTATCTTGAACTGTGTACTTGAAAGCTACATTGTTAGCTAGTTAGCCTCTCCTCATATAACTTCTTACATTACTTTTGTTTATGTATTTATTGGATATTGCATACGGCTATAATGTACAGATGCTAACAGTTGTATGTATCTTTCTGGCAACTAAGCCAAAATTAAATTCCTTCATCTCAGTAAGGTAACATGTGCACATCATCACAGGGAATCACAAAAACATGATACACATAGCCATCTACACACAAAAGGTCCACTGTCCGGTCCCAGGTTGTGAGTTTGTTGCTAAGTATTTTTCAGAGCAGTGTTTATGAATTTATATTAGAAACAATAAAAAAGTTTGTTGTCATGAGATAATTATAACAATAAAAGATTGGATCCTTTGGTTTTTCGGTGTTGCCAACTTTATTTTTATTTTTTATAATTATTTTAAACTTTTTATTGAGATTTGACACAGTTTTTAATTATTTAAAACTTTAAAATAATTATTTTGTGTTTTTTGCTGTTCATTTGCTGATCTACCTTCCTGCAGATTTCAGTTTTTATCCATATCAAACACACCTAAACCAATTAATTAGGACCTGAACACCACGTAATAATTACAGGCAGGTGTGTTTGATATGGGTAGCAACTGAAATCTGCAGGAAGATAGATATACAGGAACAGGATTGAGCACCCCTGCTATATACCATGGGGGTCAAACTCCAAGTTCCTGGAGAACTGCAGCAGCAGAGTTTAGCTCCCACCCTGCTTCAACATTACCTGTAGATTTCTAACAAGCCTTAATTAGTTTGATCAGGTGTGTTTAATTAGAGTTACAGCTTAAAGTCCCGGTCACACTGCACTTTTCTTCCTATACACTTCCATTCATACGCATGTGAGTACTGCTGACCTGGAATGATAGCTCATGTGACATTTCATAATTCGCAGCATTGAAAAGTTCAAGCTTGGAGAACGCTGACATGCAAAATCACATCATGTGATTGCTTGAGACCAATCAAAGATCAAAACATGACCTCTCTGGCTTGCTTTTTCAATCTCTAATTATTTTGTTTAATTCCACTACTCGCTTTGTTTAATTCCACTTCGCAGTGCAGTATGACAGAATTTTGCATGCTTAAAGGTTAATGTGACCGCAGCCTTACTGTGCAGACCTGTTATATGCAAGACAATATTTATATCTGCTGATTTCTTAATTTTGTTATACTTTTTCTGTTATTTATTTGTTTGGTGCCAAAACAATAAAATAAATTTGTCTGAAAAATGTTATGCCTTCTATTTTTAAATAACAGCTAAGAATACTAATTAATTTTAGTAACACTACAATAACTATATATGACATACTATTAATGTGTATGCAGTATAATGCTGTGATTTGTAACACTACAATACAGTAATTAACTGTACACAGTTTCCAGTTAGTTACCACTGCTGCTCTATTATAGTAATTAACTGGCAACACTGTTGCCAGCTACTCACTGTAATGGTTCAGTTACAGTAAATTACTGGCAACACTGTTGCCAGCCACTCACTGTAATAGTTCAGTTACAGTAATTAACTGGCAACACTGTTGCCAGTTACTTACTGTAACCAAACTTTTACAGTGAGTGGCTGGCAACAGTGTTGCCAGTATTCTACTGTAAAAAACCCCAGTAAGGTCTAACAGTGCACTCAAACTCATCAAGAATACAAGGTGTGGAAAATTCCCAGCGTTGTTTCATTTGGTGCCTCTCACTTAAGGTTTTGGCAATGTTAATAAAGTTTCTACAGCTGCTAGCAACATTCTTAAAATACTGGTGTTTAGCCTCAAAACGCATGCACCAATGCAAGCGCAAAGGTTCAAATATAGATGTTAGTCTTGAGTAATGTATCAAAAAATGACACTTGGGTGTCACAACATCCCCAAAAACATCCCTTAGCTGTGTCAAAAACTCAAACACCAGTGTATCTAACATTGCCAGGTTTTCCCTTTTCACTCTTGGGGCAATTACAATGTCAACAATGTCACGACACAACAGAAAAACATTCCACTGTTTACTGTTGGGAGGAATACGGTGTGCCATTAAAAATGGCAAAATCCTAAACAAAAACCATTTTGTGAGGCAGACCCAGCAATTCCAGATTTGTGTAAGCTTCGCTCTGACAAATGCACTGTTTTTTTTTTTTTTTTTTTTTTTTTTTTGTCATTTTGACCAATGGAGAGTTGCTCAAGTTAATCATTTAACTCCTTAATAGTGATATGTTTTTCTTTGTGAGCCCAGCTCAGAACAAGTTTTATTATTAGAGGAATGACTCCCTCCAACAAATCATGCATTATATCAGGTGGAAATGTCTGTCACGTCAAAATAGTTCAATTCACTAAATGGTGATGAATAGTTTACACCATATGTTCTTCGATCATTTGCGTTTTCAATGCATGTTAGATGGTAGAGATGTACCTCTGGAGTTCTTAAAACAAAATCACTTTCAGTAAATTTATCTTTTACGTCTGTGTGGGTTGCCATGCAATAGCGGCAAACTCTAGCAGAGTTAAATGACATCGTAAAACCAGCTAACATATGTGCTGAAAGATTGTCTGCCGAAAATGTTGCTAGTGCAGCATGAACAGTCTGCTCAATCCCACCTACAGTTATCATGAACCCTTCACGTTCAAGTTTTTTCAGGTCATCCAACATTGGTTTTAAAATGGTTGCTAATCCACAGTTTTTTACAAAGGTTTGTCATACTAATAAAGCAAGGTGAATGTGCTTCAGTTTTGAGGAGTGTTTAAGGTTGCCTTCAGTATAGTAAAAAGCACAAAGCTTGTGCTTGCTTTTTTTAACCTAGCAAGTTGACAACGTCAAATTCTAAAGCATGTGGGTTGACTTTAAAGTAGGAATGTTCCTTGAAACATGTACCATTTGTGTAGTCATTTAGGTAATCTGGATCTCTGTGTAAATAGTTGTTTGTCTGAATTTCATCAAATATGTCGTCACGTGAGCAGTAGTTAGTTAAAACCTCAGTAATAGGTACATATGAATAGGTGCCTACTTTGTGTCCACTCGGTGACCTCAAAATGTGATGTACTGGTTCAATCAGCCTAAGCTTAGATTTACAGTGCTCTTTTAACATGTGTGGAGAGCTAACAATTTTTGAAGCTTCTTCAAAGAAGTCCCTTGACTGTACCATTTGTCTTGTTTCAGGACATTCTGAAATGTTGAACCCATTTTTTTTGAAGAGATGGTAAGAAATAAAAGAGTCGTAATTTTCTTTAAAATAACAAAATAAAAAATTCATGTCATTAACTATTTCCTGCTGGACAGTCTGAGGAATGTGATTTTTTTCTCTACATTTAAGAATTAAACTGAAGAGATTTTCTTTAAAGTTAGCCAAAAGCTCATTCCTACTAGGTGAAGGCATTTCATCTGCCAAAGGCTGTAGCTCGTTGGTATTTTCCAGATCATTGTGACAGTCAATGTTTTCAAAATCATGGTCCATGTTTTCAGTAGCATCCAGGTCATCACGAGGCAGAACAAGCTTCCTGTGTTTTCGATAGACATGACGCCTAAAAGACTCATATAGTGTAAAAGATGACTTGCAATCATTCAGTCCACAAGTGATGTTGAAATTTGGTTCATGGTTGTGAACCAGGCCAACATGTTGAATTAGTTTCATTAAGGTGAAGGTTTTCCTTCCACACCTTGTGCATCGATATGGCTGTGGCATTTTTAGCACAGGATATTAATTATTTGGGTGACAGTTATTGGAAGGGGCTTGCCACCCTCCTCAGTAATCTTGGCTATGGCATGCTGCAGGAAGGTCAGTGTATTCTTCATATATGGTGGATAAGCCAAGTTGAATACATAATAAGCACTGAAGGCTGCAATAATTCCTTCTTCAGCTCCCATTGCCCTGCACACCTCCACACCATCCACTTTGACAAAAAATTGTGCCCTCTTGGAGAAAGCCATTTTCCAGTCAGTTTCTGCCAATTGTATGGTTGGGTATGGAGTCTCAGCATCACACTGTAAAAAGTAAAAAAAAAAAAAAAAAGTTAACCATCTATAAGAAACATGTATCTAGACTATTAGAAAGCGAGAGTTTAGCTAAGTTCCATACCTCTCCCAGTGTGATCAAATTCTCAACTTTTTCTTTGAAGACATGGGACAGCAGAATCAATCCTGCAAGAAAGTCAGAATCTTTTGCGAAAAAAAGTATAAAAGTAGCCATATACATATACTCATACACACACAGATATACAGTTGAAGTCAGAGTTATTAGCCTCCCTGTTTATTCCCCCCACCCCCAATTTTTTTTTATAAATAACTGATATAAGACTGTATATATATTTATATATAAGTATATATACATTAATGCGTTAGTCAATGTCCAAACAATCAGCAACCTCAATGTGAACTGCTTTAATTGTTAAGCAAGTGAACAACACTCCAAACCTTTTTACTATACTCCGGCCCGTTTCACTTCATATATATATATAGTCTTGTTCGTAACAGTTGCAGGGCTGATAGTGGAAAAAATTCCTGAGCCTGAACTTTTTTTCCTTGCCCCTGAGGTGAGTAGGGGTGGGGGTACTATGTATGCAACGCACTTTTAACTCATAACTTGTGGGCCCCTGGGCCCAAATATATTAACAGCCTATGTGTAACCCTGATCTTCATTATTGTCAAGTGGCTCTTTTTAGATATTTTCCTATTTGCATTATGCCCCCAGTATTATTCAAGAAAACCTAGCATTTTCTTCTCAATATGTTCAGTGCCTAGATTGACATTATTAGCCCATCTTAGAACAATCACTGGAAGTAAATGCTACAGATGCTACAGCCATACCAAGACAGGTCAGTAAGTGGCAATAATAGTACTCCAAAGTACACAGGAATTGATTAACTAAAGCACATGAAAAGGACACACATTCATTTTTCTTTATCAAATTTAATTGCAAAATATGCACCATTCAACTGAAAAACCATAATAAATAAATATACTGTAAAAGACAGTATGGGATTAACAAAAAAACATTTCTCCTTCCCTTTATTTTTTCCTTTCTGAACTTAGATTTTGGTCCAAAACATGCAAATGGTGACCACTGAACTGAAAAAAACAAAATAAATAACTGTAAAAGACAGTGTGGAAAACATGTCTCCATCCCTTCATTTCTTCCTTTTTGATAAACATTGTTTTGGGTCCTCAGAACCTTTTCTTTTTAACATGTTTGATGATGCTTTGGATTGATAAAAGAGAGTAAACACTGTGTTGGTGCAGATGATGTGGAGACTGGTGCTGAGGAGGGTTGGGGTGGTCTTCCAGGGCCTGTTGACCAGAGGAGTTGGTGGCTTGTGCAGAGGTGGTGGAGGCTTGTGCAGAGGAGGGTTAGGGTTGTCTTCTCTTTTTCAGGTGGGCCTGTTGAGCAGAGGAAGTGGAGGCTTGTGCAGAGGAGGTGGTGACTTGTACAGAGGTTAAGACTGTTGAGCAGAGGTGGTGGTGGCTTGAGCAGAGGTGGTGGAGGCTTGTGCAGAGGAGGATTGGGGTGGTCTTCTCTTTTTCAGGAGGGCCTGTTGAGCAAGAGGAATTGGAGGCTTGTGCAGAAGAGGATTTTGCTGGCCTTTTGATTTTTCGGGCCTGTTGAGCCAATTTGTTTGCCTCCTTTGAGGACAGAATCCTTGCTGCCTCACTAAGCCTTTTCTGCTTTAGTGCCTGTGCAGTCTCTTTCGTTTTCTTTAAATGTAATTGGTAGTTTTGGAATGAGGAAAGGCAGGATCGCCTTAAAGGCTGGTCAATGTTCATAGTTGAGGCTGTCCAGTCCCTGGCCTTAAGTGTGGACCTGATCACTGCGAGGCTCTCATATGTTTCCACATTAATGGAGCACCTGTCAGACTCTAGGATATCATCCA
Organism: Danio rerio; assembly: GCF_052040795.2. Taxonomy (NCBI): domain Eukaryota; kingdom Metazoa; phylum Chordata; class Actinopteri; order Cypriniformes; family Danionidae; genus Danio; species Danio rerio. The sequence goes on from NC_141024.2 coordinate 36,159,315, forward strand.
TTAAATTGAATGATCCTTCCACCAAGGGGCCTGTAAAAATGGACAAAAACAAGTTTGCACAGGGTGGGATACCTCACACCTCTTTTTGCATTTTTCAAGGAAGCAACATGGCTCCACCAGTCTACATCAACTCGACAGTCCCCTTCAATGTAGTTTGGTACACGAAGAAGCATGTCCGCATCCATCTGGTAGGCCCGACATTCTTCAACCAGCTGACCAATCTCTTCTGGAGGGACAACATTTGGCAAGGCCTTTCCTAATGTAGTGAATGCTCCAACAACTGCATCGGATTGAATTAGAGACGGCGTTAGAGCAGAGAGTGATGTTAATATGATGTTATCCAGGGGAAGGTTTTTTAGCAGAAACTCTGCTGACCTCATATACCCTTCTCTGAGAGAGTCATAGATATGTCCAACCCATACCTTCCTCTCCACACGAGCTTTGTTCATTGAATTGTAGCAGAATTGTCCAACAGAGAGCCTCTGGTTTGACAGTTGCAAATCCCTGCTCCGTACATCAACCTTGAGAATCTCCTTGTGACTCAGTGGAACAGCCTTTGGTCTCATAAATTTGCTCAGGAGCTCTTTAACAAGGGCCACCATTTCCACATGCAACAAATGCACCATTGGCTTTTCATGTTGAAGCTTTTTGACAAATCTCTGAAATGTCAGAAGGACCCCTGCAAATATAAGAAAAAATAAATAATTCAATTTGAGCAATTAAAACTCATGACTGGTGTGGGAAATAACTGAACAAAAGTATGATTATGTATTTAAAATACAATATATACTGTGACTAAATAATAATACAACTAAATTTATTTCCAGCAAAACATTAATTAGATCAGAACACTAGTCATACTGCCATACATATAACAGAGGGAATTACTTTTTGATATATTCCAAGATGACTGTATAACAAAACATTTTTCTTTCTGACACAATGCAAAAAATAGCCTTTGAGGTGACATCATATGTTTCTAGGTATCAAGTCTAGGTCTTGCATCCTCTGATAAATAAAAATTAGATTAGACTCTGTAATGAGACTACAGAGATGGCTTTTGAATATGTTACTCACTTTCATGTACAGGAGTAAATTATAGGAAACTGTTACCTTGACACATAGTTCTTCACAACATCACACAGTACTTAAATGTTGATCATATTCTTATTAATTTGGTTATTGTTGCTGTAGAAAAGACCTGACTGTTTCATTGTATCATGACTTAGGTAATTTGTTAGATCAGGTGCTAGTGGACTACAAACACTAAAAACACAAAAATATTTAACCAATACAACATCAAGTTCAAGTTGCATTAAGTTTGCCTAGTCATACAAAAGATACCTCTGTATAAGTCAATCAAGACTTTTACTCTGTCAAACTCTGAAATGAGCACAGAGGTGCGATCTTTTCGGTCTTGGTTAACTTGTGTTCCCGTCCGGGACGCTGCTGCCTGCTCTTTCTGAAGAACTACTATCCTGGCCTTTTCCTCAGTTGTGAGGTCATGCCGCTCAAAAACCTGATTAAGAAGCCTTCTGTAGTACACACACACACACACACACACACACACACACACACACATATATATATATATATATATATATATATATATATATATATATATATATATATATATATATATATATATATATATAGCCTATTACCTTGATATGCTGATAATTTGCTATTTTCCTAACACCTACCATAACCATTTAAAAAAATATCTCAAAAGATGTTGCATCATTAGGCCTCCTGTACATTCCATAATGAGCTTAATCTAACTAAACTAAATAACAAACATTAAATACATCACACCTGTTATTATTAAAAAGAGTTTTATTAGGCCTACCTGTATTTGTGTTCCTCATTTGGGTCCAGGACATGATAGTAGTGCACCACGAGTACATCCAGTAGTTCATTCATTCTACTGCAGACTTCAAGCATCTGAATGAATCGGTTACTAATGGGCCTTATCAAGCTCTTTGGGGGGGAGATGGAGTAAACTCTGAAATTGTGCAAAAATCTCCTTCTGCTTGGGGGACTTCTCTATGTCATTATAAACATCAGAGCAAAAATCTTCCACCTCTGATTGAAATGGGCTCATGAGAGCCTTAGCCGCATTTGACACCATATGGACGGTGTCTCCCAAAATGTCCAACAGATTGGGGTTCTCCTTTCTAGCTAGGGTCTCAAGCCCCAACTTCTTCCCCCTCATCACTGCGCAATTGTCTAGTAGCATACTGGTGACCTGCCTCCACTTTAGCCCATATGAGTGCAGGACGTCATTTAGTTCCAGCATCAAAGCTGAGGCATTCGCAATATTTACTTTTTTGCTGGCAAGATGCTGTGTTTTCACACTGCCTGCATCCTCGTCATAAAATCGGACCAGTACATTAAGAATTTTATCCATACTTTTGTCCGTGGCCTCGTCAATGTTGACTGAAAACATGCCATTCTTAAGCTTCTCAGACAGACGTTTTTTTTTAAACTCTGGCAAGATGCCGTGTGTAAGAAGATAGCTTGCGTGCTGCCTGGAGACAGACAGATGCACCAAGGCGGGTCTATCCTCCGCTAATTTCTTACATAATGTGACGAGTGGGTGGGCGATAGTAAATGACAAGTCAAGCTCAGCAATGAAGGAGCACTGCAAGGATTAATGCAAGGCTGTTACCCAGAGCTGGAAGAGTAGCTACACAAAACAGCAATTGTAATGGACGGGAATCGGACCACGGTCTTCTGTGTGGCAGGCAAGAAATCTACCACTGAAGCAACAATGCTGATATGCTTATACTGCAGCCCTAGTGGGGTGTGATTGCTGCAAGGCTGATACCCAAAGCTGGAAGAGTAGCAACACAAAACAGGAATTGCATTGGCCGGGAATCGAATCCGGGTCTCCCGCGTGGCAGGCGAGAATTCTACCACTGAACCTCCAATGCTGACCCGTGTTCTTCCTTGCCTTTGTGTGTGTGAGTGCTAAAAGGCCGTCAACCAGAGCTGAAAAAGGAACAACACAAAACTGCACTTGTATTAGGCGGGAAGCGACTCAATGTCTACCGCGTGGCAGGCGAGAATTCTACAACTAAACCACCAATGCTGACATGGTTTTATTGCAGCCCTAGTGGAGTGTGATTGCTGCAAGGCTGTTACCCAGCGCTGGAAGAGTAGCAACCAAAATCAGAAGGTGCATTGGCCGGGAATCGGAGCCGGGTCTCCCGCGTGGCAGGCGAGAATTCTACCACTGAACGAACAATGCTGACCAATGTTGTTCCTTGCCTTTATGTTGTGTGAGTGCTAAAAGGCCATCAACTAGAGCTGCAACAGGAGCCACTCAAAACAGCACATGTATTAGCCGGGAATCGACTCAAGGTCTCCGGCGTGGCAGGCGAAAATTCTACTACTGAACCACCAATGCTGATATGCTTATTCTGCAGCCCAAGTGGGGTGTGATTGATGCAAAGCTGTTACCCAGAACTGGAAGAGAATTAACACAAAACAGGAATTGCATTGGCCGGGAATCGGACCCAGGTCTCCCACATGGCAGGCGAGAATTCTACCACTAAACCACCAATGCTGAAATGCTTATTCTACAGCCCTAGTGGGGTGTGATTGATGCAAAGCTGTTACCCAGAACTGGAAGAGTAGCTACACAAAACAGGAATTATAATGATGGGAATTGGACCAGGGTCTTCTGTGTGGCAGGCAAGAAATCTACCACTGAACTACAAATACTGATATGCTTATACTGCGCCCCTAGTGGGGTGTGGTTGATGCAAGGCTGTTATCCAGAGCTGGAAGAGTAGCAACGCAAACTGTAATTGCATTGGCCGGGAATCGGACCCGGGTCTTCCGCGTGGCAGGTGAGAAATCTACCACTGAACCACCAATGCTGATATCATTATACTACTGTCCTAGTGGGGTGTGATTGCAGCAAAGCTGTTACCTAGAGCTGGAAGAGTAGCAACACAAAACAGGAATTGCATTGGCCGAGAATCGGACCTGGGTCTCCTGCATGGCAGGCGAGAATTCAACCACTGAGCCACCAATGCTGACCGATGTTACTTTTTGCCTTTGTGTTGTGTGAGTGCTAAAAGGCTGTCAACCAGAGCTGAAAAAGGAGCCACTCAAAACTGCACTTGTATTAGCCCGGAAGCGACTCAAGGTCTACCGCGTGGCAGGCGAGAGTTCTACCACTGAACCACCAATGCTGATATGGTCTTACGGCAACCCTAGTGGGGTGTGATTGCTGCAAGGCTGTTACGCAGAGCTGGAAGAGTAGCAACACAAAACAGGTATTGCATTGGTCGGGAATCAGACCCGGGTCTCCCACCTGGCAGGCGAGAATTCTACCACTGAGCCACCAATGTTTACTGATATAGTTTTTTGCCTTTGTAGTGTGTGAGTGCTAAAAGGCCGTCAACCAGAGCTGAAAAAGTAGCCACACAAAACCACACTTGTATTAGCCAGGAATCAACTCTTTGTCCACCGCGTGGCAGGCGAGAGTTCTACCACTGAACCACCAATGCTGAAATGGTTTTACTACAGCCCTAGTGGGGTGTGATTGCTGCAAGGCTGATATCCAGAGCTGGAAGAGTAGCAACACAAAACAGGATTTTCATTGGCCGGGAATCTGACCCGGGTCTCCCGCATGGCAGGCGAGAACTCTACCACTGAGCCACCAATGCTGACCCATGTTCTTCCCTGCCTTTGTGTTGTGTGAGTGCTAAAAAGACGTCAACCAGAGCTGAAAGAGGAGCCACACAAAACCGCACTTGTATTAGCCGGGAATCGACTCAAGGTCTCCAGCGTAGCAGGCGAGAATTCTACCACTGAACCACCAATACTGATATGCTTATACTGCGCCCCTAGTGGAGTGTGATTGCTGCAAGGCTGTTACACAGAGCTGGAAGAGTAGTAATACAAAACAGGAATTGCATTGGCCGGGAATCGGACCTTGGTCTCACCCCGTGGCAGGCGAGAAATCTACCACTGAACCACCAATGCTGAAATGCTTGTTCTGCAGCCCTAGTGGGGTGTGATTAATGCAAGGCTGTTACCCAGAGCTGGATGAGTAGCTACACAAAACAGGAATTGTAATGGATGGGAATCGGACCAGGGTCTTCTGTGTGGCAGGCAAGAAATCTACCGCTGAACCACCAATGCTGATAAGCTGTTACTGCAGCCCTAGTGGGGTGTGATTGCTGCAAGGCTGATACCCAGAGCTGGAAGAGTAGCAACACAAAACAGTAATTGCATTGACCGGGAATCGGACCCGGGTCTCCCGCGTGGCAGGCGAGAATTCTACCACTGAACCACCAATGCTGATATGCTTATGCTACAGCCCTAGTGGGGTGTGATTGCTGCAAGGCTGTTACCCAGAGCTGGAAGAGTAGCAACACAAAACAGGAAATGCATTGGCTGGGAATTGGACCCGGGTATCGCGCGTGGCAGGCAAGGTTTCTACCACTGAACCACCAATGCTGACCCATGTTCTTCCTTGCCTTTGTGTTGTGTGAGTGCTAAAAGGCCGTCAACCAGAGCTGAAAAAGGAGCCACACAAACCTGCATTTGTATTAGCCAGGAATCAACTCAAGGTCTCCCACGTGGCAGGCGAGATTTCTACCACTGAACCAGCAATGCTGATATGCTTATACTGCAGCCCTAGTGGGTTGTGATTGCTGCAAGGCTGTTACCCAGAGCTGGAAGAGTAGCAACACAAAATAGGAATTGGAATGGACGGGAATCTGACCAGGGTCTTTCATGGGGAAGGGGAGAAATCTACCACTGAACCACCGTTGCTGACATGCTTATTCTGCAGCCCTAGTGGGGTGTGATTGATGCAAGGCTGTTACCCAAAGCTGGAAGAGTAGCAACACAAAACAGCACTTGCATTGGCCGGGAATCAGACCCGGGTCTCCCGCGTGGCAGGCGAGAATTCTACCACTGAACCACCAATGCTGATATGCTTATACTGCAGCCCTAGTGGGGTGTGATTACTGCAAGGCTGTTACCCAGAGCTGGAAGAGTAGCTACACAAAACAGGAATTGTAATGGACGGGAATCGGACCATGGTCTTCTGTGTGGCAGGCAAGTAATCTACCACTGAACCAACAATGCTGATATGATTAGACAGCAGCCCTAGTGGGGTGTGATTGATACAAGGCTGTTACCCAGAGCTGGAAGAGTAGCAACACAAAACAGGAATTGCATTGGCCAGGAATAGGACCCGGGTCTCCCGCATGGCAGGCGAGAATTCTACCACTGAACCACCAATGCTGACCCATGTTTTTCATTGCCTTTGTGTTGTATGAGTGCTAAAAGGCTGTCAACCAGAGCTGAAAAAGGAGCCACACAAAACTGCACTTGTATTAGCCAGGAAGCGACTCAAGGTCTACCGCGTGGCAGGCGAGAATTCTACAACTAAACCACCAATGCTGATATGGTTTTACTGCAGCCCTAGTGGGTTGTGATTGCTGCAAGGCTGTTACCCAGTGCTGGAAGAGTAGCAACCAAAATCAGAAGGTGCATTGGCCCGGAAACGGACCTGGGTCTCCCGCGTGGCAGGCAAGAATTCTACCACTGAACAACCAATGCTGACCCATGTTGTTCCTTGCCTTTGTGTTGTGTGAGTGCTAAAAGGCCATCAACCAGAGCCACTTAAAACCGCACACGTTTTAGCCGGGAATCGACTTTAGGTCTCCCGCATGGCAGGCGAGCATTCTACCACTGAACCACCAATGCTGATATGCTTATACTCCAGCCCTAGTGGGGTGTGATTGATTCAAAGCTGTTACCCAGAGCTGGAAGAGTAGTAACACAAAATAGGAATTACATTGGCCAGGAATCGGACCCAGGTCTCCCGTGTGGCAGGCGAGAATTCTACCACTGAACCACCAATGCTGACCAATGCTTTTTCTTGCCTTTGTGTTGTGTGAGTGCTAAAAGGCCGTCAACCAGAGCTGAAACAGGAGCCACACAAAAACGCACTTGTATTAGCCGGGGATCGCCTCAAGTTCTCCCGCATAGCAGGTAAGAAATCTAGCACTGAACCACCAATACAGATATGCTTATACTGCTCCCCTAGTGGGGTGTGATTGCTGCAAAGCTGTTACCCAGAGCTGGAAGAGTAGCAACACAAAACAGGAATTGCATTGGCCGGGAATCGGACCTGGGTCTCCCACATGGCAGGCGAGAATTTCACCACTGAGCCACCAATGCTTACCAATATGGTATTTTGCTTTTGTAGTGTGTGAGTGCTAAAAGGCCGTCAACCAGAGCTGAAAAAGGAGCCACACAAAATCACACTTGTATTAGCCGAGAATCGACTCTAGGTCTACCATGTGGCAGGCGGGAATTCTACCACTGAACCACGAATGCTGATAAGCTTTTACTGCAGCCCTAGTGGGGTGTGATTGCTGCAAGGCTGTTACCCAGAGCTGGAAGAGTAGCAACACAAAAAAGGAATTGCATTGGCTGGGAATCGGACACGGGTCTCCGGCATGGCAGGGTAGAATTCTACCACTGAACCACTAATGCTGACCCATGTTCTTCCTTGCTTTTGTGTTGTGTGAGTGCTTAAAGGCCGTCAACCAGAGCTAGAAGAGGAGCCACACAAAACAGCAATTGCATTAGCAGGGAATCGAACCCAGGTCTCCCACATGGCAGGCAAGATTTCTACCAAAATCACCAATGTTGATATGGTTATGCTACTGCCCTAGTGGGGTGTGATTGCTGCAAGGCTGTTAGCCTTCCAGCTGGAAGAGTAGCAACACAAAACAAGAATTGCATTGGTCGGGAATCAGACACAGGCCTCCTGCATGGCAGGCGAGAATTCTACCACTGAACCACCAATACTGACCAATGTTGTTTCTTGGCTTTGTGTTGTGTGGCTGCCACAAGGCTGTTACTTGCAGCTGGAAGAGTAGCAACACAAACGAGCAACTGCATTGGCCGGGAATCGGACCTGGGTTTCCCGCCTGGCAGGGGAGAATTCTACCACTGAACCTCCAATCCTGAAACACATGTTCTCCTGCTGAAGGATTCGGATTTCTGCTTTCCAATCCGTCTTATCATGGACCAATGTTTATCCTTTTCTCATCATCTTGTTTCTCATGATTTTTTTTAATTAAATATAATTATTTCATCATTTGAATGAGTATTTAACTGAAATTATTTTAATTAATGAATAAGGTAACACATTGCTTAATATAAGAATGTTCAGTGCATTTGCCTATCTCTTTATAACTATTATCAGAATCCACCAAACTAGGTCAGAGGTCACAGAGACCTTAAAGGGCCATGAAACCCCCTCGTTTCAGCAGGGTGTTTTCACACCTCTACTTTGGAAAAAGTCAGAAAAGTGGGCGTGTCCAGCTCTGTTTAGGGGGGAGTGTCGGAGGAAGAAACGAGGCTTGGTATGGGAGTGTCCATTTGGGCGCGCTGAATTTCAGAGTCAAAACACACACCCACAGCGGACAATGTGACTGTGTTTACATGGACATCTGTAGTCGAATTATTTGCCAAATTATTAAATGGTGGACTTTAACTGCAGTTTGGCTCTTTCATTCAGGGTATTCATTCATGTCCCTCGCGACAAACGAGATATTTGATTCGAGGAACTGCTCTAAGCGTGTATTCGTCATGCAATGTTTGATACCGCACGGCGAATGAGAGAAAAACAAACTCTGCATTTCCCGGAAACTTAGATGCACATGGCAGGTAGCGTCAGAAAACCGCGTGTGTTATTCCGGTCACACAATCCAACACGAGGTTATAGTTTGGTTGTAACTGTTAGTGCAAACTTGTTTACACTCGGTGCAATAGTTTGTTTGATACGAATAAAATACGAACTGAATAAACAAAGAGCGCTGGTCGCTCACTTACCAAATCTGTAGAGACAGGACAATCACCAGCAACTAGAGCTGCGTCTTTATTTAGAGGAGACTAACGTTACAAGCGAATCCGGTGCCCGCAAATCCGGCTGTGTCCGCATACGCTGTTAGCGGATACGCTTCGTGGAGGGGGAACTGGAATTCCAGAAGGGAACAGAATCGACTGCTACTCCGGATCTCAGCGTTAGCAGATCAGAACAGCTCTCAGGTAAACAATAATCCTCCTTAGACACGTAAGTTATTGTTGTCGCGCGTCGTGTACACTTAATCCACACGAGTCTGCGCTCTCACAGAGAGAAAATGAAAACGAAACTTAACTGCAGCAAACTATAAAAGCAACACTTCACGCTTGTTTTGCCAACACAACGTGGCGTCTTTGTCGTCTACACTCTGACAGTAATGAATATTAATGAAGTTGCACAATAGAGCGCGCTGATTGGTTTGAACCAAGCCTTACTCATGCATTAATGCAGCACACTGTAAGACGTAATAAGACTCACTCTGGCACAGACGCCCAGTCTGCACGCTGGAATACACGCTATTATGTCATGACCGTGAAGCAGCTTCAAAAATTCGTTTCAAACCGGAAGTACGAATTTGCTTGAAATAACGCAAAAACAACCAATTTACACTTTTTAGTGAAATATAAGTGTCCTAATAGTGTTTTTAGCAGTGTGGGACACATATACGACTGTCAACAGCTCAAAAAATGTGTTTTGGTGTTTCGTGACCCTTTAAGTGGAACTGAGGGCTGAGGACTGGAATCAACTGTTTCTATTGTTATTTCTATGAGTTAATACTGTCTAAAATGTCTAAAGTGTTTTGCTGTTTTTACGGTTAATTCTTTTAAAGTAATTCTACTTTTTATTCAAGATAGACAATGACTATGATAAGAATATAACTGCCTGAATGTAGACTATACCAATTTTTAACCAGTTTTCATAAAGATGGCTGAGAGTACACTCAGCCTTGAATAAGTAACAGATTATACTTTAAGTGTGTGTGTTCTATTTGATTGTTGATCCGTTTCACAGGTCTGGAGTCAGCTTTAATCAGTCTAAGGGATGTCTGACGTTTATGCTTAAACGTGCAGTAGGTGATTATCTTCAGAAACTGAATTTCTGAAGACAATCACTAATTTTTGTTCTGGTTAAAAGTCTCTTCACAGTCCAATAGTAATGATTACAGTAAATGATCTAAATGTGTTTATATGTATTTTTATATTCTGGGTAAAGCATAAAACTAAAAAATGTTCATCCAATTAAATAGAGTCGGACTGTCATCTCCCATACTTCCGATAAGCAGGTCAGGCTGTCAGCTGTCAGCAGATGTAGATTCGGACTTCTGTGCATCTGTTCACGCATATCACGCATAAGCCATTAGCGTGTGCCCGTCTGTATAAGCGACCGCGCGCGGTCCTAAGACGGACCGGGAGAAATCAAATGCTGAATTAAAACTTTTAAAAACCTGAATCAATATTGGTGTTACTTTAGCACGCTGAAGGAAGGACAACACCATGGCGGAAATATTACTATTAGAGAGGTAATGTTCAGTTTTAAAACTATTTTAGTCAGGCTAAGCTGATGTTAGATTGTGTTGTGTTATGAATGACTTATATGCACAGACGTGTTGTTCAGCCACTGAAATCTTGCGGTGAAATATTGATGTGATTATTTTCAGTTTCATAAGGTCATTTTACAGCATTGATAATGATTTATAGAAATATTTATATTCAGTTTAACAACAAACATCAGCAAATAGCGCTTTTCAGCCTAACCTGCTTTATTGAGCTGAAGTTGCTTTTATATTTACATTTGGTCATTTTTGAACAATGACAGCTATACTGTTTATCGCTACTCTGAATATTCACTCTGAAATAGCATGTAAGTGTGGCTAAGAAGTAATAAATGTAATTCCTGCATGGCGCTGGCACTACACAGCAAATTTTAGATAGTAGATTTAACTACCTTAGAGTTAAAATTAACAATCCCTTAGAGTTTATATGTTAAAAATAACACTTTAGAAAGTGTTAACATTGTCAACACCAAGAGAGTGTTAATTAGCAAACTCTTATTGTGTAAAATATCTGTTAAATTTCCGAAAAAATACCAGCAGCTGTAGTTGCCAGAATCTTTCTGTGAAAAACATGGAAGTTTTATATAACTGTATAAATTTACAAAAAATAACCATATTTCATGAACTAACACAGTGTTCAGTTTACAAAATTATAGCTTAGTAGTAAAAAATGTAAAGTCTTTAAATGCAATAATGTTTTCATGTGTGATAGCAATTAGCAAACAGATTTAGACTGCATTAGTAACTACACAGTTACCTTTAAACAAAAGAAGATGCAGCATAACATCAAATATTCTTAGTTCATCTTGGACTTGAACAGAGACGCTATTATCCTCCACAATGGTGACACAAAAAACGTTTAGCTGTTTTTTTTTTTTTTCATTTTTAGATTTTACGGAAAAATACCAGCAGCTGTGGTCGCCAGTAATCTGCTGTTTTTAACATTCATAAATTCAGTTTACAGAACATTTCTGTTAAAAGCACATTCAACAGTCTGTATTTCTTATCGATCTCACACTGCAAATTTTAGATTTGGTAGATTTAACTACCTTAGAGTTAAAATTAACACTCCCTCAGTGTTAATATGGGAACCACTATAAGTGTTAAAATAACACTTTTGAAAGTGTTAAAATTTTTAACACCCAGAGTGTTAATTAGCAAACTCTTATTGTGTAAAATATCTGTTAAATGTATGTCAAAATACTGGCAGCAGTGGTTGCCAGTAATCTGCTGTTTTCAACATTTTACATTCGTAAATTCAGTTTCCAGAATATTTCTGTTAAAAACAAATCCCATAGTCTGTATTTTTCATTCAAACATACTTAAGCCTTAAATTCCAGACCAAAATCCTAACTAGTGTCCTCACTACAGAGGGCTGAACACTCAGACAGGGATGAAGTTAATGAGACAATTAAGTGTCTAATTAAAGGAGGATTGAGAATTATTGATGAACAACTGTTAACAAGCAGAATCACTTAAGGACAGAAAAACACAAGATGAAATCAACTGAGAAAAAAAACTCTAAATAAAATAATAATCAATAGAAATAAAACAAATTACACAATAAAAAATGTTATTTTTTCAACATCTTTAAAAAAAAACTCATCAAATTAAACAACTTATCATGGAGCTTCACCTATTACTGACCTTTGACTTTATTTCTGTCATGTGAACAAAAGCTCTTAATAAAATTTCTGTTCATTTAAAGTCACCATGATGGAGGACAGAGTCTGCTTTAGTCAGGCTCTTCTACTTCTTACAATAAATGTCTTTTATTTTGGCTGCTATAGCTAGTGTTAATCACACTGTTTATACATATAGCATGGAAAGCCAAAAGAAAATTAAAGTTTCAGTCTGAAGAGATTATTTATGAAATCATAGCCATCCTTTCCTGCTTGTTTTCCATTTCAGTATCATATTAATTATGTGTGAGGAATGAATAAATTTCATAAATGAAACCACAGAAGCTCCAATAATTAATGACTTTATAACAGGTTTTAAAAACACCATTTACAATAAGAATGTTTGATCTATGGCAGAACTCAAAAACACCCAGACATCAACAATTAGTCTTTGAATCTCAATGATGGTGACAAAAAAAAAATAAAAATCAAGCAAAAAAGAAAAACACTACTGAAATATCACCTCCCAAAAACAACACAAAATAAAGGAAAAGAAAGAGATTGTAAGAACATAAAGCTGCATAATTTATTCATGCTGCAATGCATGCTGGGAGCTTTGTACTATGCAGGCACCCAGCATGCATTGCGGCATGAACTATGCAGCTTTTTTTTTTTTTTAGCAACCACGGTTGAGGTTCATGTCCTGATTCTTGATGCCTGTGTGTCATAAAGAGCAAGTTGGAGCTTGAATGTTTAATGCATGACACTCTAATTATTAATTGCATCCTAATTGTTGAATCTTCTATGAAGAGCAGTAAACTGCCAGTAGTATTGTCCCATGCAGTTTTAATACAATTATATTTGCATATTTTTATGAATCAACTTATTAAACACCTGAAATTATATCTATAACAATTAAGCATAAACAGTATAGTTTCTCTTGACCTTTCTTGCTATAGCTGATGAGTTTTAAAAACACAGCTAAAACAGTCATAGAAACATTAGGATATAAGAGTAAAGCTTCAAGAGCTCAAATAAGCAGCCTCTGATCTCCATGATGGTGAGGTCAAATTAAATATTTTTAATAAAAAAAAAATAAACCTCTGTTCATTGTCAAATATTCTTACAGAAATGAAGTCAAACTGTAATCAGTGAAGCTGCCTATACTATTATTTAATGGATTTGTTTAATCCTGTGTTTTAATTCAGTTGGTTTGGTGTGAGGCTGTGTCTGTAGTTTTATTTCTTCCTTCAATTTCTTATTCCTTCAGTGATTGTGCTTGTTAACAGCAGGTGTTCAACAGCAGGTGTCTGAATTCACTTATTTGTGGTCATTCCCTCTGTCTAGTGGACTAAACTAATTGACTAATTTAAGGGCCAGGTGAATGAGGGTGTGGTGCGATTTCAGACACTCTGATTAGTTTCTCTAATACAAGGGTTTTCTACAAAGGTAGATACATGTGCTCTGTGTGACAAGGAGGCAAATCAGCTTCTAACGCAGAGAGGGTTATTTTACCTTTATCTAACTCTAGAATTTTAACACTTTACTCTGAATTACCACAACACTTGAAATTTAACACCAATGAATTTGCTGCGTAACTAACTGGCAAAAGACAGTAACTAATGGGGTTGTCTGTCTGCTGTTGTGACGCGGTGCGCGCGTTCGCGATTTCAGGGGGTATGGCTTTAAATCACAGTCCCTCGCCGCCGTCCAAAGATAATATGCTAAGCGGTTAGCATTTTGGCTGATCACCTACTGCACCTTTAAGATATTGTTCAGAATATACGCACAAACCCCACGTGGAAATTCTCCTAATCTATCTGTGTTTTAACCAATCAGGCTAGAACACCTATATGTATGACGCAGTTAATGACGTTATGTGAGAGTATAACTGTTATTGATTGGTGATTGTAAGCAGAGCGGCCTAGGAACTCATTGCGAGAGTTGAAGCTGGTTTCAGCTGATGAAACTGCAAACTATCTTCAGTAAACTTGATTTATTTATTTAAATCTCTGACTCTGGCTCTTTTTTATATACCTGACTGTTCATTCTTTGGGTTAAACTGTATACTATTCCTACAGTTTTGGTGGAGGACGCGTGGCACTTGTTTACTGGTGACACCATTGATCAATCAACAAAAATAAATGTAGAAAGATTTAAAATATTATAGACTAGGGATGGTCTGTGGAGTAGTGGGTAGTAACGGAAAGCTGTTGGGTTCTCATTCAGACGTGAATGAAAGGCAAAATTTTGTGGTAGCTTTGTGTGGAATCCCCTTGTGAGCTGGTGCATTTTGCGGTACACCTATAACGATAGTAATAAGTATAACAGTAGTTGAGGGGTGTACCTCCTCCACCCAGAGTTAAGTACTCAGTGACGGGTGTGTAAGAGGCTTTTAGGACATTCTCGGGAATAAAACTTGGACTGGTTTTTATTTAGTAGTGGACTAAATTAACCCAAGATTGTATTTAGTTCCACCACTGCTATCTTGCTGTTTCACAGACAAAAGGGCCCGAATCCTAAGAATAGAGTAGGTCAGATTATTAAGGAAAGAAATAGTTAAATAAATAAATAAATTCTTAAATAACATCTTAATTGGTATCCATTAGATAGTAGTGGCCACAAAAGTCAGACAAGAAACCTAGAAATATTAGGGCGAGGTTGATTGATCAATGATGCACCAGGAGCAATCCCGAAAAAAATATGACCCTAACTGGATTGGACCGATCTGGACAGTTTTCACATCTTGGGATGGTTTGCAGATTAATCAAGCAAAAGCTAAGCGCTGTTAGTAAGATTTCATTCTCAATTTCTTGTTGCTTTTGGTGTTAAACTCTGATATAAAAAGAAACAGATGAGAGCAGAATGCAGTAAATGGCTCAGCTAAGCTCTTAGGTTTAAAATGATTTTAGAACCGATTTTAAGATAAAAAATGCCTTTGGCAATTAATTGTCAATGAAAAGCTAAAATCTAAATATTGAGTGTCTAGTAGCCAAAAACTAAGCACAGAAACTGACAGTAACATTATGGGAGTAAAGAATAGCGTATGTTTTGTCTTAGAAGATAAGATTCTGTGTGAGTGCACTGTTATCTTGATTTAGCCCTCACCATGACTTTTGACTTTTGGCTGTAAAAGTAACAGAGACATGTCTGTATAAAAAATGTGCCATGTAAGTCTGTGCAAACAAGCAGCTTTATGGTTGGATTTAAATATTTTTAGTAATATATAAGTAACATAAATGGGGGTTGAAATAATACTTTGATGGATGCAGTTAACCCCTGAAAGATCTAAAACTGTTGTTGACTGTAACAGCATTACTTTGAAAAAGCATGTCAACTCTGTTTTATATGTTTTAGGACGGGCTTGAGTAAAAGATTACAATAAAATTATGTTATTGAAGTTAATGTTATGTTTAATGTATGTTTAAATTGAGTAAACATACATTAACAGTTCTGGATTGCTCAAAACTCTCTTTCTCTCTCATTAGATATCAGCTATGAGCTGCTATCTGCCTGTTCCATGACAACTGATAATCACAGTGTTCAGTTGGAAATGACATTATGTCAGAGTATAATTGTTATTGATTGGTGATTGTAAGCAGAGCAGCCTAGGAACTTATTGCGAGTGTTGAAGCTGGCTTCTGATGATGAAACTGCAAACTATCTTAGGTAAACTTGATTTATTTATTTATTTGAATCTCTGACTCTAGCTCTTCTTCATCTATCAGACTGGTCATTCTTTGGGTTAAACTGTAAACTATCCCAACAGCTAAAACCCTGCTCATGCACCATTTGGAATCGTAAAAAACCTTTTGTCTTTTCTCCTTTCTATCCTAGAGCCATGTTCCCACTTGTATCCCGTGCTTTACAGAGCTTTGGCCCTGTCAGTGCTAGGCACACTGATTGATGCAGTAGGTCACCAAGTTTATGGACGGGGGGAAATTAGAATGTCAGGATAGCCTATGGCAAAGTCCCACTAAAGCAAGGGCTTTGGAAGTGCATTAGCACAACAAAACAAACGATCAGAGCATCCCACATTCGTTTTCACCATGCATGTAGACTTTCCAGTTGACCCAGCAGCACCTCCCACGATTTGCTAAATCCATCCTCATGCACCATTTGGAATCGTGAAAAGCCTTTTGTCTTTTTTCATTTCTGTACTTTTACCCACGCACTAAAAAAGCAAAATGGAGTGCTTCACGGATTTGCGTGTCATCCTTTCGCAGGGGCCATGCTAATCGTCTCTGTATCGATCCAATTTTAGTATATGTGCCACCGTAGCGAGCACAGATCAGCGGTCAGGCTCAGGGCATATGTACGCCTCGAGTCCCAGCAATGTTCCTCCAAGGTGGTGGGACCTGGAGAGCCATGTTCCCACTTGTATGCCGTGCACTACAGAGCTTTGGCCCTGTCAGTGCTAGGCACACTGATTGATGCAGTAGGTCACCAAGTTTATGGACAGGGGGAAATTAGAGTGTCAGGATAGCCTATGGCAAAGTCCCACTAAAGCAAGGGCTTTGGAAGTGCATTAGCACAACAAAACAAACGATCAAAGCATCCCACATTCGTTTTCACCATGCATGTAGACTTTCCAGTTGACCCAGCAGCACCTCCCACGATTTGCTAAACCCATCCTCATGCACCATTTGGAATCGTGAAAAGCCTTTTGTCTTTTTTCATTTCTGTACTTTTACCCACGCACTAAAACAGCAATATGGATCGCTTAACGGACTTGCGTGTCATCCTTTCGCAGGGACCATGCTAATCTTCTCTGTATCAATCCAATTTTAGTATATGTGCCACCGTAGTGAGCACTCAGGCTCAGGGCATATGTACGCCTCGAGTCCCAGCAATGTTCCTCCAAGGTGGTGGGACCTGGAGAGCCATGTTCCCACTTGTATGCCGTGCACTACAGAGCTTTGGCCCTGTCAGTGCTAGGCACACTGATTGATGCAGTAGGTCACCAAGTTTATGGACAGGGGGAAATTAGAGTGTCAGGATAGCCTATGACAAAGTCCCACTAAAGCAAGGGCTTTGGAAGTGCATTGGTTGCACAACAAAGCAAACGATCAAAGCATCCCACATTCGTTTTCACCATGCATGTAGACTTTCTAGTTGACCCAGCAGCACCTCCCACGATTTGCTAAACCCATCCTTATGCACCATTTGGAATCGTGAAAAGCCTTTTGTCTTTTTTCATTTCTGTACTTTTACCCACGCACTAAAACAGCAATATGGAGCGCTTCACGGATTTGCGTGTCATCCTTGCGCCTCTTGCGGGAGAATCTTCGGTTCCCTTCCCGTTCCACAGTTCCACTTTCCCTTCTTCCTGATTGGCCCGACGTCTGGCTCGGGATTGGTCGACGGAAAGTTCCACAAAGCGTGCTTCCGAATTTGGTCATGTCATGTAGCGTGCCGTTGGCTCTTTTGAGAAAGTTCCACTGAACGTGCGCTCCGATTGGCCGCTGGGCGGGACCTCCAGGAAGCGCGATTTATAAAGCGGTGCAGTGAATAGAGGAAGTTAAAAAAGGAGACAAAACAGACTAAAAAGACGACAAGCTTTGTTGTAAATGTTTATTTTGTTTGACAAAAAATAGATATATACATGTATATGTTTTAGGGCTTTATGATAACATAGAAAAACGCGATTATTTCTAAAATAACATTTCCCTAGAAAAATGCATTTTTTTCTGTGTTATTAAATCATTTACTTAATAATATTAAATGGTTGAAAGATATTGTTCAGATGCAAATAACTAATTCTAAAAATTAAGTCTAAGTCTAAAAACACTGTAAAGGTGCAAACATTTAGTCTTTAAAACAAATAAGCAAGATATTTTGACTCTTATTGGCTGTTGTCATTTTCTTTTTTCTTCTTAACTTCTGCTATTAGTGTTTATTACAGCTCTGGGTTATGCTTTGAGCTGCTCTAGCAAATAGCCGAGCAGCAACTACTGGGAAGGTAGTTTATAAAATAATAATTTATCATATGTTTGTGATTTTTTTTTTTAAATATTGCATAAACTGTTGTGATAATAAAATAATTTTACGCTATATTGTACTGCCCTAATATGTTAAAAGTATAAATGGTTACATATTTTGTGTAAATAAACATTTTTTTATTTTATTTCTAATCTCTGTGTACATTTCAGCTTTTTTTAAAGATTTGTTCAGTTGCTACAGTGTCCCAAGAGTGGGTTATCTGTTGTGACTCGAATAAACTTTACACAATATTTATATTACACTTTACATTCATCATTTTTTCTATTCATTTATTGCAAACAAGTGTTAAAGGATAAAATAAAACTTGCAAAAATACACTGCGTACATATTCATGTGGTTGCTTTAATGTTATCATTGTGTAATTTAAAGGATGGTAATATTAGGGTTCTGTTTATTATTCATAAACAAGTTATAAACTGTAGTTTAGCTAACAGTAAAAATAAAAATGGTATAAAATTATATTGTAAATTTAAGTAAATGTTCAATGTAAATGCAGTAAAAAATAATATGTGTATATGTAAATATAACTGGAAACATTGATGTAAATGAAATATTTTAAAATATATTTAATTGAATTTTTAAATAATTTATTAAACTTTAAAAAATTGACAAACCTATTTAAATATCAATGCCTGAAATTTAAATTTGAAAGTATTTTAATTTAATATTTCTTATATCCTACAACCTAATATTTTTAGGTACTATATTTAGTTTAATCAGTTGTTTAAATATTGTATTATGTGTTATTTAATATTAATAAATAAGTTACCTGAACATTGCGGTCAATATAATTGACAAAATTCTAAAACATTTAAAAGTCAATATTTCAGTATGTTTATTATTGAACTATTAAAATATTTTATTTCTTAAAAGGTGTCAAATATAAGTCCTGATTATAAAAACATTTTATCTAACTGACATGCAATTCAAAAAAGCTATATTTAGTTATGTTGCAAATAAACATAGAATTATATTTGAATATAATGTAATAAATTTATTAAAAAATCATACTTATTATTATTATATGTTACTCAATTCATTTAAAATGGATTTTCTTTTTCAAATTATGTAATATATGATATACAATGAGAGCAGTCTACAGCACATGGCTAATTAATATGCACCTGTCATACCCCAGAAAGCACATGGCTAATTATGCCAGTTCCCGCCTTTGATTTTTTTACCATATTGGGTAATTTCATTAATTTCAGCAAGCATGAGCACCTGTCAAGGTCTCAGGTGACCCCAGTGGGGTTCAGGGGTCACTACCTTGCAGTCTAAGGCCATGTGACGTCGAGAGGACTGCTGGGGGCCACAGGGTGGGGACAGAGAAGATCCATCAGGTTCCTTTGCGCAGGGGCCATGCTAATCTTCTCTGTATCGACCCAATTTTAGTATATGTGCCACCATAGCAAGCACTCAGGCTCAGGGCATATGTACGCCTCGAGTCCCAGCAATGTTCTTCCAAGGTGGTGGGACCTAGAGAGCCATGTTCCCACTTGTATGCCGTGCACTACAGAGCTTTGGCCCTGTCAGTGCTAGGCACACTGATTGATGCAGTAGGTCACCAAGTTTATGGACAGGGGGAAATTAGAGTGTCAGGATAGCCTATGGCAAAGTCCCACTAAAGCAAGGGCTTTGGAAGTGCATTGGTTGCACAACAAAACAAACGATCAAAGCATCCCACATTCGTTTTCACCATGCATGTAGACTTTCCAGTTGACCCAGTAGCACCTCCCACGATTTGCTAAACCCATCCTCATGCACCATTTGGAATCGTGAAAAGCCTTTTGTCTTTTTTCATTTCTGTACTTTTACCCACGCACTAAAACAGCAATATGGAGCGCTTCACGGATTTGCGTGTCATCCTTTCGCAGGGGCCATGCTAATATTCTCTGTATCGATCCAAGTATATGTTTTTTTTTTCAAAACATCAGTTCAGAAGCATATAAAAATATCATTTACAAACATTCCTTATGACATTATGTTGGTTTCAAAACAGGAAAACAACAAGCATAATCATTCTGGCAAATCTATTTTCAAACCATCTAGTGAGTACGTAATATAAGGAGTATTCAACATAAACGTTTTGTAAAATTCAGTCTCTTTTTCTTCCATTCTAAAATATTGTTCCACAGTTTTAATATAGTTTTCCAGTTTCTTTTATACATTGTCCATAACTCCATTTTAGCATGTTTATTTTTAACAATGTTTCTCCTTTCTCAAATTACAGTTCTTGCAACTGATAGAAACAAATTGGCAATTCTTGTTTTACTTCCATTAAAACTAGGGATGCACGATATATCGGCGCCCATATCGTTATTGTCCGATAAATGCTATTTTTAAGATTATCGTTATCGATCCGATGTTGACACCTTGCAATTTCGAAATCATATCTTTTTTGCTTCAAGTATAGACTATTCAGTTCATAAGAGCAGTTCAATCTTTTATGAAGTTTGCTGTATAAAAATATAACAATTTAAAATATTTATTATTATCGGCCTATACATATCGGCTATCGGCCTCCAAGTCTGAAGAATTATCGGTTATCGGTATCGGCCAAAAAATCCATATCCAATCCCTAATTAAAACCAAATAAAAATATTTTATACCATTCTGTCTCCTCCTCAATCTGCTCTGTTTTACTTTTCATCATTTGTTTAATACTTTCTTTTAACTTTGCCATAAATGTATTAAATTCAACACATTTTAAAAACAAATGCATAATACCTTCATTTTCCAGTCCACATATTTTGCATAATGCATTCTCACTGCTTCCAATTGGTGCCAGTTTTGTTTCAGTGAAAATAACATTATGTCTGATGAAATAATCCAACGTTTCAATTTTTGCGTCTAAATATTTCCATTTTAAATTCTTCCAGATTCCCTCTTCGTCTATTTCCACAAATATTTTTTTCCAAAATTGTTCTGAAACTGGTCTTTTATGCACTTTGTTTCTGAAACAAATGTAGAAATTTTTGAGAACACATTCTTGAAAATCTTTCTCATTTTCCTTTAAAAACATTTTCACATTATTCCTTCATTCGAATCTATGATTTCAAAACTTTCTGGATCCACACCTACAAATGTTGCCATAATTTATCGTCCACCCAAAGTAAATAATGAATTTCTAAATGACTTTGCTGCTTTTTAACACATATTACCACCCTCTCACCTAATATTATGGTTTTAGGAGATTTTAATATTCATGTGGATAATTTTAATAACTCCCTTACAAGAGATTTTATATCCTGTCTTGAGAGCTTTGGACTTCAACAGCATGTCAATGTTCCCACACACTCTAAAGGACACACCCTCAACCTCATCTGCTGCTCTGGTGTTTCACCCATTGACCTCTCTGCTGAGGAACTCCCTATAACGGATAATTTTCTCCTCTGATTTAATTTTGCACTCTCTCTTTCTTCCACCAAATCTCTCCGTACTATTTCCTTCCGTAACATAAAACATATTAATTTAGAATCCTTTTTTTGCTAATATTAACTCTCTTCCTGAAATTACTAACCTTTCATCACCAAATGATTTAGTTTCTCATTACAACACTGGACTTCACTATAAGTCTCTGTAATAAAGTTCACGGCCCTTTGGCCGCCTGGAAGAAGGAGGCGGAGAACCGACGTAGTTTAAAAATATTTATTAATAACAGGGACGGCAGCTCCCCACGGAGACAATGGGGGGGTTGGCGCCACAGCCCCTGCGAGACCTATATGAGATGGGCCGAGAGAACAGGAGATGAAAAAAAAGGAAAGACAGAGTAGACCAGGAAAGGGGAGAGAGGAAAAAAAAATAAAAAATTGGGGTTCGGTTCTCCAGACATGCTGCCACTCGGTCCTCCACCAGCTGAGAGATGCGATGACGTGCTGGGAGCCCTGTGGAGGAATCTATCCACCCGTCTGTCTTCTGGCGTCCGGCAGCGGTTCTCCTGGCTGGCTGGCGGCATCTCTGGTCTCCTGCTCTGCTTCCGTGGATGGATGCAGGCTCTGGCATCATGGTGGATCGCGGCAACTCCCCCGGGTTCTGTGGGATGGCTCCCTTAAGCACTTTCCCCTTCGGTGGTGAGCCCTGCGTCTCCTGCTCCTCCCCATGCTGGGAGACGGCAGCAGGCAGATTCTTTCCTCGCCAGCCTCAGGCCGCCCCGGCACTCTGGGCAGACGAACAGGTTTCTCCCCCACTCGGGTTAACTCCCAAACGCTCGACCCTCTCTCAGCGGCAAGGGCATCTGGACAACGCGTCCCTCCTTCTCCCGGGCTTCGGCACCACTGTAATAAAGTTCATGGCCCTTTGGCCGCCAGATAGAAGGAGGCGGAGAACCAACGCAGTTTTAAAATATTTATTAATAACAGGGACGGCAGTCTCTGTGTCTAAACCAAAACGGACGGACGGCAGCTCCTCACGAAGACTGCCGTCAAACTGAAAGCAAAAGTAAAATATGTCCGGGCCCGGTCCTCTCTCGGCTTCCTCTGCCATAGTTCCTCCTTTTATGTCCCAGAGCTCCTTCCGTGGGATCCGAGGCAGGTGCGCACCGCAGGTGTATCCACTTAGGCGGTGGCCTTACTCCGTTCCCACGGCTCTCGGCCACGCCCCCTCGCCACAGTCTCATATGGATTTTTTGAACATCTGACAGAAATAAAGTCAATCAGGTGAGCAATGAGCGTAGCTGCTGCTGCTTCTCTTATGTTTCTGCATATTAACAGCAGGTGTTCATCATCAGTGCTCAATCATCACTTAATTAAACTCATCATCGGCTCATTAACTTTACTCTGCTGCTGAGTAAATTTTGCTCAATTTAGAGAGGGACTAAATGTTCTCTGAACTGAGTAAATTTTACTCTGATGATTTTACTGTGTACAGGTATGGATCATATGTTTTGTCCCAGCTAAGATCTTAAAATGTTCTTTACTTCTCATAGTAACAACTAATGATAATAATTGTCATGGTCACATATATTGCTGTATATGAAGGGATATTTATTTATTAGCATGATGGTTGCTATATTTTAATGAAACAACTATTTACTATGTAAATGGAGCTATCAAACCGACACGAGCGTTGAAAATAATACATAAGCTAAACTTTTTCAGGTTTTGTGCAGCCATATATACATATAAGTAATATCACAGTATAAAAATAACCTACAACACAAAATCTCTAGGACAGGTGAACTTTCTGACGACACAGCGTCACCAGCACAGACCAAACACTGCACAAAGAATGAGATATTTCAAACATGATGTGACCTTAGCATTAATGTAACAATAAAAATAACTTACCGCACAAAATCTCTGTAATGGATGAACGTCTGACAGCGCAGCGTCAGGCACACAGACAAAATACTGCACACACAGTGAAATATTTTAAATGTGATGTGAGCAAAACATACTGTTTATCAGAACAGGATAAAAATAACCTACCGCTCTAAATCACTATGAGAGGTGTATTTGCTGACAGCGCAGCCTCACGAACAAAGACAAAATGCTGCACAAAGAGTGAAAAACTTCGAACGTGATTTAACCAGAACATATTGTGCATCAATATAACAGTATAAAAATAACTTACCACACGAAATCTCAACAACAGGTGTACTTTCTGAAGGCGCAGCCTCACGAATACTGCTCAAAAAGTGAGATATTTCAAACATGTCGTGAACAAAACATACTGTGCATACTTTGGAAAATCCTCAGCGC
The DNA here is from genome assembly GCF_052040795.2 of Danio rerio. Classification (NCBI taxonomy): domain Eukaryota; kingdom Metazoa; phylum Chordata; class Actinopteri; order Cypriniformes; family Danionidae; genus Danio; species Danio rerio. The sequence goes on from NC_141024.2 coordinate 36,183,105, forward strand.
TGATTGGCCCTGATTTTAAACTTTAGACAATGCATCCCTCCGATTAGCCCAGGGTCTAAGCAAACTGTAGACAATCGCGGGTTCTCGTTGGACGAGAGTCTACAGTCTACAGTTACCATTGCACGTTCCCTGGGCAGATGTCTGCGAACTCCCCAAATGTGGGAATCTCGACTGCATAATTTCTGGTAGTGGGGGACTGCGTTCGCGCTCTCCCCTGAGCACAGTGGTTCAAGACAGAGTTCAGGCGGTAGCGTCGGACCCGGCTGGAGCGTCGCTTCCCTCTCTTCCTCGCCCTTTGCCCAGCCTCTTTTGCTCCCGTTGAGCTGCGCGCGCCTGTGGAAGGCCTGCCCACCCGTCGCTAGAAGAGTCTGTACAGACGCCGAAAACCACTCGAAAGGTCCCCCCTCAAAGCGGTTTGACCAGGTGAAGGAACACGCAAAGAGAGCCCCCGGTGGCTTTTGTCCGCCAAGCGAGTGTGCCCTGTGGAACGTCAGGATTTTATTTGCCGGCCTGCCGCTGTTACTGACGGAACGAATGCAGACCGTGTGAAAGGTCATCATTTTATCTGCCGTTAAGTAAGCGAACGCTTCTGCTCGGATCAGAGGTAACTTTGTTTCAAGAACTGCAATCTTTTGCAGACGTCTGTGGCGTTTTGGGCAGAGGGACGGTTCTAAACCAATCTGAACCAGAGGCAATTTCGCAGCCAGCCGTCGGTGGTTTCCCGTCTCAGGAATGTAAGGTGCCTGCAGCGGGAGGTTGTTCCGTTAGCGCTTCCGCTTTCGTCAGTGAAGTTCTTTTGCGGAACGTTTGCAGATCCCGTCGTGTTCTTCAAGCTATGTCGTTTGAGCACTGTGCTGATAGGCTGACGTAAGAAAACAGGACACGAAATATACAAGGCGAGAGTGCAAAGCACGGAGCTCTAGGCAAAGGCGGTCCGAACCGCAGCAAAGCCGGAGGTCGACATGTCCAAATAGACCAAATCAGAAACTAAGCAGAGAAAAACGGCATCTGTAGAGAAAGAAAACAGTTGGAGGAAAAGAAAGAAAGAACAGGAGGATCCCCTCCCCCCATAGAGGGTCTGTTATCCCCAGATCGAGTGCGTCCAGAGGAATCCATGTGTTGGCAGCCCCAACTGATGACAAAACACGAAGCAAGCATCTGGAGGAAGCTCAAACCCTTCATGCGTTGCCACAGTTACTAGCGAGTGGTTTGCAAGCACAGGCACGTCTGCTGCAAGTACAGCGCCGTCAGGAGACAGGGGTTGCTGGCCCATTCCCCACGCTCGGTGGCTGGGCATCACCGCCCTGGAGTACGGCCGATAGAAAACGGCGGCTGCCATTTGCGCCGCCCGGCGACTCATACTTACCTGGCAGGGGAGATACCATGATCAAGAAGGTGGTTCACCCAGGGCGAGGCTTGGCCATTGCACTCCGGCCACGCTGACCCCTGCGAATTCCCCAAATGTGGGAATCTCGACTGCATAATTTCTGGTAGTGGGGGACTGCGTTCGCGCTCTCCCCTGAGCACAGTGGTTCAAGACAGAGTTCAGGCGGTAGCGTCGGACCCGGCTGGAGCGTCGCTTCCCTCTCTTCCTCGCCCTTTGCCCAGCCTCTTTTGCTCCCGTTGAGCTGCGCGCGCCTGTGGAAGGCCTGCCCACCCGTCGCTAGAAGAGTCTGTACAGACGCCGAAAACCACTCGAAAGGTCCCCCCTCAAAGCGGTTTGACCAGGTGAAGGAACACGCAAAGAGAGCCCCCGGTGGCTTTTGTCCGCCAAGCGAGTGTGCCCTGTGGAACGTCAGGATTTTATTTGCCGGCCTGCCGCTGTTACTGACGGAACGAATGCAGACCGTGTGAAAGGTCATCATTTTATCTGCCGTTAAGTAAGCGAACGCTTCTGCTCGGATCAGAGGTAACTTTGTTTCAAGAACTGCAATCTTTTGCAGACGTCTGTGGCGTTTTGGGCAGAGGGACGGTTCTAAACCAATCTGAACCAGAGGCAATTTCGCAGCCAGCCGTCGGTGGTTTCCCGTCTCAGGAATGTAAGGTGCCTGCAGCGGGAGGTTGTTCCGTTAGCGCTTCCGCTTTCGTCAGTGAAGTTCTTTTGCGGAACGTTTGCAGATCCCGTCGTGTTCTTCAAGCTATGTCGTTTGAGCACTGTGCTGATAGGCTGACGTAAGAAAACAGGACACGAAATATACAAGGCGAGAGTGCAAAGCACGGAGCTCTAGGCAAAGGCGGTCCGAACCGCAGCAAAGCCGGAGGTCGACATGTCCAAATAGACCAAATCAGAAACTAAGCAGAGAAAAACGGCATCTGTAGAGAAAGAAAACAGTTGGAGGAAAAGAAAGAAAGAACAGGAGGATCCCCTCCCCCCATAGAGGGTCTGTTATCCCCAGATCGAGTGCGTCCAGAGGAATCCATGTGTTGGCAGCCCCAACTGATGACAAAACACGAAGCAAGCATCTGGAGGAAGCTCAAACCCTTCATGCGTTGCCACAGTTACTAGCGAGTAGTTTGCAAGCACAGGCACGTCTGCTGCAAGTACAGCGCCGTCAGGAGACAGGGGTTGCTGGCCCATTCCCCACGCTCGGTGGCTGGGCATCACCGCCCTGGAGTACGGCCGATAGAAAAGGGCGGCTGCCATTTGCGCCGCCCGGCAACTCATACTTACCTGGCAGGGGAGATACCATGATCAAGAAGGTGGTTCACCCAGGGCGAGGCTTGGCCATTGCACTCCGGCCACGCTGACCCCTGCGAATTCCCCAAATGTGGGAATCTCGACTGCATAATTTCTGGTAGTGGGGGACTGCGTTCGCGCTCTCCCCTGAGCACAGTGGTTCAAGACAGAGTTCAGGCGGTAGCGTCGGACCCGGCTGGAGCGTCGCTTCCCTCTCTTCCTCGCCCTTTGCCCAGCCTCTTTTGCTCCCGTTGAGCTGCGCGCGCCTGTGGAAGGCCTGCCCACCCGTCGCTAGAAGAGTCTGTACAGACGCCGAAAACCACTCGAAAGGTCCCCCCTCAAAGCGGTTTGACCAGGTGAAGGAACACGCAAAGAGAGCCCCCGGTGGCTTTTGTCCGCCAAGCGAGTGTGCCCTGTGGAACGTCAGGATTTTATTTGCCGGCCTGCCGCTGTTACTGACGGAACGAATGCAGACCGTGTGAAAGGTCATCATTTTATCTGCCGTTAAGAAAGCGAACGCTTCTGCTCGGATCAGAGGTAACTTTGTTTCAAGAACTGCAATCTTTTGCAGACGTCTGTGGCGTTTTGGGCAGAGGGACGGTTCTAAACCAATCTGAACCAGAGGCAATTTCGCAGCCAGCCGTCGGTGGTTTCCCGTCTCAGGAATGTAAGGTGCCTGCAGCGGGAGGTTGTTCCGTTAGCGCTTCCGCTTTCGTCAGTGAAGTTCTTTTGCGGAACGTTTGCAGATCCCGTCGTGTTCTTCAAGCTATGTCGTTTGAGCACTGTGCTGATAGGCTGACGTAAGAAAACAGGACACGAAATATACAAGGCGAGAGTGCAAAGCACGGAGCTCTAGGCAAAGGCGGTCCGAACCGCAGCAAAGCCGGAGGTCGACATGTCCAAATAGACCAAATCAGAAACTAAGCAGAGAAAAACGGCATCTGTAGAGAAAGAAAACAGTTGGAGGAAAAGAAAGAAAGAACAGGAGGATCCCCTCCCCCCATAGAGGGTCTGTTATCCCCAGATCGAGTGCGTCCAGAGGAATCCATGTGTTGGCAGCCCCAACTGATGACAAAACACGAAGCAAGCATCTGGAGGAAGCTCAAACCCTTCATGCGTTGCCACAGTTACTAGCGAGTGGTTTGCAAGCACAGGCACGTCTGCTGCAAGTACAGCGCCGTCAGGAGACAGGGGTTGCTGGCCCATTCCCCACGCTCGGTGGCTGGGCATCACCGCCCTGGAGTACGGCCGATAGAAAAGGGCGGCTGCCATTTGCGCCGCCCGGCGACTCATACTTACCTGGCAGGGGAGATACCATGATCAAGAAGGTGGTTCACCCAGGGCGAGGCTTGGCCATTGCACTCCGGCCACGCTGACCCCTGCGAATTCCCCAAATGTGGGAATCTCGACTGCATAATTTCTGGTAGTGGGGGACTGCGTTCGCGCTTTCCCCTGAGCACAGTGGTTCAAGACAGAGTTCAGGCGGTAGCGTCGGACCCGGCTGGAGCGTCGCTTCCCTCTCTTCCTCGCCCTTTGCCCAGCCTCTTTTGCTCCCGTTGAGCTGCGCGCGCCTGTGGAAGGCCTGCCCACCCGTCGCTAGAAGAGTCTGTACAGACGCCGAAAACCACTCGAAAGGTCCCCCCTCAAAGCGGTTTGACCAGGTGAAGGAACACGCAAAGAGAGCCCCCGGTGGCTTTTGTCCGCCAAGCGAGTGTGCCCTGTGGAACGTCAGGATTTTATTTGCCGGCCTGCCGCTGTTACTGACGGAACGAATGCAGACCGTGTGAAAGGTCATCATTTTATCTGCCGTTAAGTAAGCGAACGCTTCTGCTCGGATCAGAGGTAACTTTGTTTCAAGAACTGCAATCTTTTGCAGACGTCTGTGGCGTTTTGGGCAGAGGGACGGTTCTAAACCAATCTGAACCAGAGGCAATTTCGCAGCCAGCCGTCGGTGGTTTCCCGTCTCAGGAATGTAAGGTGCCTGCAGCGGGAGGTTGTTCCGTTAGCGCTTCCGCTTTCGTCAGTGAAGTTCTTTTGCGGAACGTTTGCAGATCCCGTCGTGTTCTTCAAGCTATGTCGTTTGAGCACTGTGCTGATAGGCTGACGTAAGAAAACAGGACACGAAATATACAAGGCGAGAGTGCAAAGCACGGAGCTCTAGGCAAAGGCGGTCCGAACCGCAGCAAAGCCGGAGGTCGACATGTCCAAATAGACCAAATCAGAAACTAAGCAGAGAAAAACGGCATCTGTAGAGAAAGAAAACAGTTGGAGGAAAAGAAAGAAAGAACAGGAGGATCCCCTCCCCCCATAGAGGGTCTGTTATCCCCAGATCGAGTGCGTCCAGAGGAATCCATGTGTTGGCAGCCCCAACTGATGACAAAACACGAAGCAAGCATCTGGAGGAAGCTCAAACCCTTCATGCGTTGCCACAGTTACTAGCGAGTGGTTTGCAAGCACAGGCACGTCTGCTGCAAGTACAGCGCCGTCAGGAGACAGGGGTTGCTGGCCCATTCCCCACGCTCGGTGGCTGGGCATCACCGCCCTGGAGTACGGCCGATAGAAAACGGCGGCTGCCATTTGCGCCGCCCGGCGACTCATACTTACCTGGCAGGGGAGATACCATGATCAAGAAGGTGGTTCACCCAGGGCGAGGCTTGGCCATTGCACTCCGGCCACGCTGACCCCTGCGAATTCCCCAAATGTGGGAATCTCGACTGCATAATTTCTGGTAGTGGGGGACTGCGTTCGCGCTCTCCCCTGAGCACAGTGGTTCAAGACAGAGTTCAGGCGGTAGCGTCGGACCCGGCTGGAGCGTCGCTTCCCTCTCTTCCTCGCCCTTTGCCCAGCCTCTTTTGCTCCCGTTGAGCTGCGCGCGCCTGTGGAAGGCCTGCCCACCCGTCGCTAGAAGAGTCTGTACAGACGCCGAAAACCACTCGAAAGGTCCCCCCTCAAAGCGGTTTGACCAGGTGAAGGAACACGCAAAGAGAGCCCCCGGTGGCTTTTGTCCGCCAAGCGAGTGTGCCCTGTTGAACGTCAGGATTTTATTTGCCGGCCTGCCGCTGTTACTGACGGAACGAATGCAGACCGTGTGAAAGGTCATCATTTTATCTGCCGTTAAGTAAGCGAACGCTTCTGCTCGGATCAGAGGTAACTTTGTTTCAAGAACTGCAATCTTTTGCAGACGTCTGTGGCGTTTTGGGCAGAGGGACGGTTCTAAACCAATCTGAACCAGAGGCAATTTCGCAGCCAGCCGTCGGTGGTTTCCCGTCTCAGGAATGTAAGGTGCCTCCAGCGGGAGGTTGTTCCGTTAGCGCTTCCGCTTTCGTCAGTGAAGTTCTTTTGCGGAACGTTTGCAGATCCCGTCGTGTTCTTCAAGCTATGTCGTTTGAGCACTGTGCTGATAGGCTGACGTAAGAAAACAGGACACGAAATATACAAGGCGAGAGTGCAAAGCACGGAGCTCTAGGCAAAGGCGGTCCGAACCGCAGCAAAGCCGGAGGTCGACATGTCCAAATAGACCAAATCAGAAACTAAGCAGAGAAAAACGGCATCTGTAGAGAAAGAAAACAGTTGGAGGAAAAGAAAGAAAGAACAGGAGGATCCCCTCCCCCCATAGAGGGTCTGTTATCCCCAGATCGAGTGCGTCCAGAGGAATCCATGTGTTGGCAGCCCCAACTGATGACAAAACACGAAGCAAGCATCTGGAGGAAGCTCAAACCCTTCATGCGTTGCCACAGTTACTAGCGAGTGGTTTGCAAGCACAGGCACGTCTGCTGCAAGTACAGCGCCATCAGGAGACAGGGGTTGCTGGCCCATTCCCCACGCTCGGTGGCTGGGCATCACCGCCCTGGAGTACGGCCGATAGAAAACGGCGGCTGCCATTTGCGCCGCCCGGCAACTCATACTTACCTGGCAGGGGAGATACCATGATCAAGAAGGTGGTTCACCCAGGGCGAGGCTTGGCCATTGCACTCCAGCCACGCTGACCCCTGCGAATTCCCCAAATGTGGGAATCTCGACTGCATAATTTCTGGTAGTGGGGGACTGCGTTCGCGCTCTCCCCTGAGCACAGTGGTTCAAGACAGAGTTCAGGCGGTAGCGTCGGACCCGGCTGGAGCGTCGCTTCCCTTTCTTCCTCGCCCTTTGCCCAGCCTCTTTTGCTCCCGTTGAGCTGCGCGCGCCTGTGGAAGGCCTGCCCACCCGTCGCTAGAAGAGTCTGTACAGACGCCGAAAACCACTCGAAAGGTCCCCCCTCAAAGCGGTTTGACCAGGTGAAGGAACACGCAAAGAGAGCCCCCGGTGGCTTTTGTCCGCCAAGCGAGTGTGCCCTGTGGAACGTCAGGATTTTATTTGCCGGCCTGCCGCTGTTACTGACGGAACGAATGCAGACCGTGTGAAAGGTCATCATTTTATCTGCCGTTAAGTAAGCGAACGCTTCTGCTCGGATCAGAGGTAACTTTGTTTCAAGAACTGCAATCTTTTGCAGACGTCTGTGGCGTTTTGGGCAGAGGGACGGTTCTAAACCAATCTGAACCAGAGGCAATTTCGCAGCCAGCCGTCGGTGGTTTCCCGTCTCAGGAATGTAAGGTGCCTGCAGCGGGAGGTTGTTCCGTTAGCGCTTCCGCTTTCGTCAGTGAAGTTCTTTTGCGGAACGTTTGCAGATCCCGTCGTGTTCTTCAAGCTATGTCGTTTGAGCACTGTGCTGATAGGCTGACGTAAGAAAACAGGACACGAAATATACAAGGCGAGAGTGCAAAGCACGGAGCTCTAGGCAAAGGCGGTCAAAGATATAGCCCTTTTCACAGTAATTTGCCGTAATCATGTTACCTGCCGTAATTTCACAATAAAAATATGAATACAACATATTACTGTGATTTTTTCAGTTAAATACTGTGAAAAGATACTAATGTAATTTACTGTGAAAAATTACAGTAACTTGTTGTGAAAACCTGGAAATTTTTTACAGTGTACGCTTTTCGAAGTCCTTCATTTGGCAGCTGATAGACTTCCCTGTGTCACAGCTTCGCTGCCATTATTTTTTCTCGCCTTCAAGGGCATTGTTTCTGTCAATGCTGTGTCGATGCCAACTGAGCTGCGTCCTTCCCTGGTGCTGCGCCTGTTTTAAATAGCTGTCTTAAGCTGTTGGTGTGCTTAAAAAAAAAAAAAAAAAAAGTCAATTTTCACCGGGGGTCTCATTATTCACCTAGAAGGGCAGGGATTTTTCTTCCAGCAGTCTGGTGTCAGCGGCTGGCTACCAGGCTGGTCTTGGAGAAGTTCTCTAGATTCTCGTAGCCTTTCGCAATATACCCTAGGAACGCCTTGATCAATCCTGAAAACTTTCTATTCAGGGACCATAGAAAGCGTATTGACTCAATGTATCTCAATGTGGTATGGAAACAGCTCAAACCAGGACCGCAAAGCACTTCAAAGAGTTGTGCGATTAGCTGAGCGCATCTCAATGTCTGCTCTCCCCTCCTAGCAGGACATCTATCTCAAACTCTGTAAAAATAGAACTGTTAAAATCTGTAAGGACTTAAATCACCCTGGTAATTACCTATTCACTTTGCTTCCATCTGGTAAGCTTTTCCGTAGCTTGATGGCAAAAACTGAGAGACTTAGGAGGAGCTTCTTTCCCCAGGCCATCAGGCTTCTAAATTCTAACCCGGTCTTATACATCACTTGACTTTACGTATATATCACTGTATTAGTCATATCTATAAGCTACCTCATATTGCTGCTATTCTTATTACTTTGTATAATTTTATCATTATTTTTTGCACATATTTTTCTTCTTATTATTTAATTTTTGTTAATCTATACTTGCACTGTCTCTGGAGTGGACCTGACCTTCATTCACTGATGGTAATACTTTGTATTATTATTTATGTGACAAATAAAACTCTTGACCTGACTCGATTCTCGTCAGTTTGGATGAGACGTTTTGCAGACGGCCAGTGGACTCACTTTCCAGTTTATAACCCTCAATCTCTTCCAAGAGCAGGTCTGCAGAAATGGGACGAAAGTCAAAAGTCAGCCTTGATGATATACCCCCACCAGCCTAACAGAAAAGGGCCATAACTATACTCAACTCAGGGCGGGAACATGGTCCGGGTAGGAGTACTTTTGTGATACGTAGGCTTCCAGAGGTCTGGTCTGCGTAGGATCTTTGGCCATCCCTTGCCTGGGGGCCGGGTCGGGGAAGTGGTGCCGGCTGAGCAGCAGACTACCTTCTCCTCCTCTTCCTCCTCCACCAGCTTGCTGAGATCTTTGAGCTGGGACTGGATGCACTCTGTAGTAAGCATGCAGCAAGGTTCTGCACACAGACGCTCGGCATCTGGGCCAACTGGTTCCCAATCATCGTCTTCCAACCACGCTAACCGAGACACCACAGGAACCGCCCATTAATTGGATTGCAACCACGCAACAACTCCTGAGACACAACTCCTGAGTCACTTTTCCATGCTTTGCTCTTCCCATGGCCTCTTTCCGGCCAGAGGCAGAGAGCTCTGCGTGCTGCTTCAGGTGTCTGTCTAGACGGGCCGGTGTTCTGCAACAGCTGGGCACCTGGCACAGCATCTTACGTGTGTCCTTATGGCCAGCGCTGAGCAAGAGCAAAAGCCTCTTCTCTTCCGAGTTTGTCACCTTGTCAACCGCTAACAGGTGCGACAAGAGCCGGCTGTAGACTGAAGCAGAGCGTACATTCAGCCATGACCATCCAAGATCAATGCTGCAGGGAAAAACTTACACACTGAGTGGAATGGTTTAAAAGGAGGCGGCAGAGGCATCCACTTCCGAGTCATGACGCTGGTGACACTTCTTAAAGGGGAAAACATCTACCCCTGAACCAGGGGTATAAACCGATACCTTCAAGATCCCCTTGGTCCAATGCATGGATAAGCTGTTACTACTTTAGGGGGATTTCCCCATTCAAAGGAACCATGTGTGTCCAAGGAACAACGCACCGTTTGGGCAGCTTTACTGCGCCAGCCGTTGGAGCTTTTACACAGCCTTATTCTTTCTCTTTCTCACAAAGGGATGGTATGAGCCCCATCGAACACGCACCATTTTGGCAGCTTTACTGTGCCAGCCGTGGGAGCTTTTGCACAGCTTTTTTTCCTTCTCTTTCCCACAAAGGGATGGTATGAGCCCTATCAAACACGCACCTTTTTGGGCAGCTTTACTGCACCAGCCGCTGAAGCTTGAGCACTGCTTTTCCTTTTTCAAAGGGTTTAGTAGAACCCCACCAAACACACACACACCTTTTTGGGCAGCTTTACTGCGCCAGCCATGGGAGCTTTTGCACGGCTTTTCCCTTTTTCAAATAGAATCGTAGAACCTGATCGAACATGCACTTTTTCAGGACATTTAGTGGGCGTCATTGTGCCCACCAGTCATTAGACCAGTCATCTTCCAACTGGACCATGATAGCTTGCTAGAAAGACCAACAATCCCACAAACTGGCCTAGTCGTTCCAGACGCTTGCTAGAAAGACCCACCACTCTGCAAACTCACTGCACTAGCTCTCACTTGACCAAAGCTTGCCCGGGGACCCACACTCTTCCCAGGGAGCCAGGGTCCACGTTAGGGGGGCTGGAACCACTGAGCTCAATATCCCACAAATCACACCCCTTCTGCCCAGGGACCCACACCCTTTCTGGGGCCATCGCCAGCCCCACAGGGTTCTCTTGATTGACACCTGTTCTCCAGCAGTGCCTGAGCACCCCACTTTTAAGCCCGGGAACATGGATTTAGAGAAAAAGCATGTGCTAGTTGTTCTGTTGGTGACCCACCTGGCTCTGGGGCACCACCCTCTCCACCACCTTAATGTACTGTGGTTCAGACAGCTGGGGTGCACCAGCCTTTCCCAGTTCCACTACCTATGGCAGTGCTCAAATTTCGAGGTGGCTGGGGTGCACCAATGACGCGTAGTTCTAGCAACAGATGATATAGGAGTTCTGTGTTAACCTTGCTCGGTTGGCAGGGTTCGAACGTGTTTGCTGGGGCAGCTAGTCTACGTACAGACCCCTTGGTTCTTTCCCAACTATGCCAGGATGCACGACCAAATGCTCGCCCGAAACGGATGCAACTGCTCGGGCAGATGGCTTGGCCATAGACCCCTGCTTCTTTCCCATTGAGCCAGGATGCGCAACCAAAGGCTCGCGGGAAACAGATGCACCTGCTTGGGCAGATCAGCCTGGTTATAGCTCCCCTGGTTCTTTCCTATTTTGCCAGAACGCACAGCCAAAGGCTCGCAGGAAACAGACACAGCTGCTCAGGCAGACGGCTTGGCCATTGATCCCCTGCTTTTTTGCCATTGAGCCAGGACCCACGGCTGACGGCTTGCAAGAAACAGACACACTTACTCGGGCAGACCAGCCTGCCCTTAGACCACCTGCTTTTTTCCATTGTGCCAGGAAGCGCGGTCAAAGGCTAGCGGGAAATGGATGCACCTGCTCGGTCAGACCAGCCTGGCCTTAGAGCCCCTGCTTTTTTCCCAATCGTGCCAAGAGGTGCGGCCGAAGGCTCGCGGGAAATGGACACACCTGTTCAGGCAGACCAGCCTGGCCTTAGAACCCCCTGGTTTGTTTAACCGCACAACTATCAACAAACAAAGTCCACAATTTCACGCCGTCCCCAAAATCCTGATGGCAGGTCAGAGGCATTTGGCATCAGGCACGTACTTCCAGGCGCAGGATATCTTGACAGGTTGGTCAGGAAAGATTGTTTCCCACCGGCAGTGGTGGAAAGAGTACTGAGAAAGCATACTTAAGTAAAAGTACCATTACTTGCATAAAAAATATAGTTAGAGTAGAGTAAATGTACCTGTTGTAAACATTACTCAAAGTAGGAGTAAAAAGTAGCCCTTTTAAAAGTACTCATGAGTAGTGAATACTGAGTATTATGCTGTTAAAAGTTGATACATTTACATGTAATTTGTTGATGTGTGTAAGCCTAACATTCTGTAGAAAAGCAAACTCATAAAACTTGTCTTCGATGTTCATCGTGCTCTGAATGAGCGTTATAACTGTAGTGTAGCGTGTAACTGCTTCATTCTGGAGGGTTAAAAAAAAACCCAGACTCGTCTATGGGAGTCGATTCTTGTCTTCAAGTCAATTCCAGCACAATGTCCATTGAGGAATAGAGGAATCGACTATTTTGGAGTCGACACTCTAATCCCTAAGCAACGGCACTCAATCTGGCTGTCAACAAAGCTGCTCATGCGGCTGCTTTCGCCAATTTCAGGTAAGTTTAGTCCTTAAAAGCACTCGAATATTACATACAGCTGTTCCCGACTCTTTTCTTACTGGTAATTGACATTTGTGTTGAATATTTATTTTATAGTGATGGTTAGAGTGTGTAAAAACTCTGTTAGCGCCTTGGCATAGTAATGGGCTTTTGTTTGTAAAATTTTTAGCTTTTAATGACAATGTTTTGTTATCAATGTTTATTAGGAGGTCGTGTAGTAAATAACCTAAAATATCTACTGTACTGTCAAACACGAATTGAAACCCCTTGTGGAAAAACAGCTTAAACCTGCCAACCAGTTTAGACAATTTTAAGCTGTTTTTTTCTGCAGGAACATTAGTACATACTTTCACTGTAACGACAAACTAATACAGCTTTTAAAAAGTACTTTGTGATTTCAGGACTGACACAATTACCCTCACAACAGAATAGAAGAGATTTCTAAAAACCTGATGGGAACTAGCTGATCACAGAGATGGAGGAAACATGGGTAATACAAGAAAACTTATTAAACAAAAATGTTTGATTAGTGTGTTAAGGCGCATTGTTGGAGCGTTGCTATTTTGAGTAAAAAAAGTTTTAAAAATTCGTAAAAAAATTCAATTTGGTATACGAAATGCATTTTTTCTGTTTGGAATAGAACACTCATTTGAGGGATGGTGGGTCTCTAGCACGACAAAGTCAGTTTGAGCAGGATGGTGGGTCTCTAGCACGACAAAGTCAGTTTGAGGGAATGGTGGGTCACTAGCACAAGTCAGTTTGAGGGGGATGGTGGGTCTCTAGCACGACAAAGTCAGTTTGAGGGGGATGGTGGGTCTCTAGCACGACAAAGTCAGTTTGAGGGGGATGGTGGGTCCTAGCATGACAAAGTCAGTTTGAGGGAATGGTGGGTCACTAGCACGACAAAGTCAATTTGAGGGGATGGTGGGTCTCTAGCACGACAAAGTCAGTTTGAGGGGGATGGTGGGTCTCTAGCATGACAAAGTTAGTTTGAGGGGATGGTGGGTCACTAGCACGACAAAGTCAATTTGAGAGGATGGTGGGTCACTAGCACGACAAAGTCAGTTTGAGGGTGATGGTGGGTCTTTGGAACAACCGCTGGCAAACTTATGGATGCGATCACCGGGGGAGTTGATTAGACCCAGGCCCAAGCCCACCATGACCTTCCCGAATAAAGACCACCTTTCTCAGCATGTCCCCCGCCCCCCGAGCCTTTGGAAGCCTTGAACCCGCAAGCCTACCCATTCCCGGACCACGTCCTCACACTGAGTTAAGTATTTTTATAGCACTTTGCTGTTGGGCTGGTGGGGTTATGTCGTCGTTTCTGCTGACTCTTGGTTGTCCCCTTTCTGCAGACCTGCTTTTGGGGGAATTTGAAGGCTTCCAACTGGGCAGCGAGCCTACCGCCCGCCTACGGAACAACATCACTTCCAAGCTGGGCAGTATCAAGACTTTTCTGGGATACATGGCAAAAGGCACCGCGGAGCCAGAGTACTTCCTTTTTCTCAATCAGCCAGCCCGAATCCGAGCTTGGCCTGCCCTGCTGGGCCGCACGCGGATGACCGAGCCAATGAGACAGCACTATCTAAAAAACCTAGCCCAGTTTCTAGACTACCTCTCAGAAACCCCGCCGGCCTCCTGCCGCCTCTCCAGCATGGCCCTGGTACTGATTCGCAGGGAGGTCAGAGCTCTCATTTGCGGCAAACGCCGGCATTTCATCGTGTACAAGGTCAGAACCAAGCAGGCGAAGGAAAGCAGACTAATCTCTAAGGCCAGCCTGGTACGCTGTCCCCAGACCGCTGGAAGGAACATCCCTGCCCTCCTAAGTAAGTGATCTATCCGCCGGTCAGCATTTCCACCTTTTCGTTTCTCCGTTTCTGCTCCAAGGCACCAGCAGCTCTTGGTTAAATCAGCCACGTCAGCCAGCCCCCCCTTCCCCCCCAAATGGAATAAGAAGAGCGGGCTGACGTGGCTGGTTTAACTGGGTTACCAAAAGAGCTGCTGGTGACCTGGAGCAGAAATTGGTGTTCTTATTTCCCCTTTGCTTTAGGCCACCAACAGCTTTTGGTTAAACCAGCCACGTCAGTCTGAAGGGAGGGCAGACTGACGTGGCTGGTTTAGCTGGGTGAACCAAGAGCTGCTGGTGACCCGGAGCAGAATATGATTATTCCCGCCCCCTCCTTTTATTTTAGGGCTCCAACGGCTCTTGTTAAACCATAGTTAAACCATTGGTGGTCTAATTTGTCTAACCTTACTGCCTTCATCAGATAGCCTGGAGTCCAACCCAAACACTGTAGTATCAGGTTAACTACTGAGGTAGGAACCTTGTGTAGGTGTTTGTTGAAGGGGGAGCATTAAAGCCGTGGGTTTAATAGACATACTGTGTGGTCCTTCTGATGTGCCTCCTAGAAAGGTTATAGTGTACATATTAACCACTTAACATTGTGTCAGAAGCAAAAACGTAATATTAACGGATGTCGAACAAATAAGAGACAACACAGTACGCAGGCTATTTGTTTCTCTCTGCCGTTTACTGAAAGCTCGGGGCTAATGCTAGCGAGCTCACAGACTGCAAAATGAATCAGTTTCAAGTTTCTCCACCAGAGAAGTTTATATTTAAAGCAGAAGACTTGACTAAATGTATTAAACGCTTTAACAGATTCCGCATCACATCTGGATTGGAGACGCAAGCGGATAAAAATCAAGTAAATCCGCTAATTTATACAATAGGGGAGGAGGCGGTGGATATATTGTTTTCCCTGCACCTCAGCCCAGTGCAAGCGAGTGTATGGAAGTTTTTTCCTAACAAAATTAAAATGAAAATTCAAATGCTTAAAAGATCAAATGATAAATCAAATGCTCAAACTATAAATCAAATGCTCCAACCGACATTGCAAATGATAAATCAAATGCTCAAACTGACTCTGCAAATGATAAATCAAATGCTCAAACGGACTTTGCAAATGGTGAATCAAATCCTCAAACCGACTCCTCAAATGATAAATCAAATCCTCAAACTGACATCGCAAATGATAAATCAAATCCTCAAACTGACATCGCAAATGATAAATTAAATCCTCAAACTTACATCGCAAATGATAAATCAAATCCTCAAACTGAGATCGCAAATGGTGAATCAAATGCTCAAACTATAAATCAAATCCTTAAACAGACATTGCAAATGGTGAATCAAATGCTCAAACAACTCTGCAAATGGTGAATCAAATCCTTAAACGACTCCGCAAATGGTGAATCAAATGCTAAAACTGACATCGCAAATGGTGAATCAAATGCTCAAACAGACATCGCAAATGATAAATCAAATGCAAATGAGGTGTCAATCAACCAGCATTGGCGGAGCTTTAAGGCGGAAGAGTTTGTTGTTGACAACAACCGGTAGCGCTACGACTTTTTCAAGGCGTTCAGATTTGCGTGCACTATTCCACGTCGTATCCGTATAAACTCGTGAAAGAGAAAGCGAGAAATCTCCTACTGCTTCTGTCCACATTCTGAAGTGTTCATCAGATGGGTACATCTATCACAGAAGGCCACGAAAAACCATACGGCAAGATGATAAAAAAAAGTTACATAACTGACGTTACAAGCGCAACTTTAAATAAATGGCAGGTTTAATAAATCATAATTTAAATTAATATTTTATTACATAACCCAGATAGCAAAATACACTCGGGCCAGTTCCGGCTAGATTGTCGCCTGCCGGAGACTTACCCCTCGGCCCAACTTCGGCTGCCGGACTCGGGCCGGATGCCTGTGGACTCACTGCCTGATTCCGGCCCGAATCAAGCGGGCCAGATGCGGCGCGTGATTTTTTTTCCCAAACCAGTTAAGCGCAAACCACGCCCCCTACGCGAAAACCCCACCCCGCAGCTAGGACACGCTCGATTTCATTGGTCAACGTTGTTACTTGTGGCCTGAGAAAGAAGTTCAGAGTGCACACATCAATCAAGGTCGTCGTTGATGGATCCGTCGTTGACAAACGGTAAACACTTCTTTTTGATAATGTGTAATATTAGTAATTTAATACTTGGAGATGTGAGTGTATGTTTTTATTCTTTTTTTATAGTTTTAATTAATTTTTTTGTCTTTATGTTATTATCTTTGATCGCCCTCAGGAGAGCATGATTGCTTATGTAGTGGTGAAGACCAAGCTGTCGATCTAAAGGTAAAAAAAAACATATTGTTTTTTCATTTAACACACAAATATAGTACACACAGTCTTTCAAAAGTTTGGGACCAGCAAGAATTGTAATCTTGTTTATAGAAGGATGCTTTCTATTCTTCCAAAATACAGAATGAAAAACTGTGATATTGTGAATTATTATTAGAAGTTAAAATAATGCGTTTCTTATTGACTGAAAACTAATTTGTTTAGACTGTTTCCAACAATGATAATAAATCAGCATTTATAATGATTTCTGAACTATGATGTGACACTTAAGACTATAGTGATAATGCTGAAAATTCAGCTTTTCAGAAAACTCAGAATAAATTATTGATTTACATTGAAATATAAAATTCCATTAACATTTCTGAATAATGCAGCTTTCTGTATTTTTATTAAAGTGAATGCAGCCTTGATGAACAAAAAAACTAATGATAATGTTGATCTCAAACGTTTGAACAGCATTTAGAAATTAGATTTTTAAATTATTATTATTATTGTTGTAATAAACTTGGCCTATTGTTAATTGTTTAAATGCTTATGGGTGAACAGTCTTTCAGGTAAATTATTTTTACTTTTACAGAACTGGTTGCCTCCTGGGTAAAAATACCACTTTTGCACCTATTGCTTAGCCAGTACAAACAGTGAATCACATTTGGACCACACAAGTTTTGAAGCAATTCTAAGAATTGCATTGACAGACATTTATGAAGTAAAGGAATGGGTGAAAAAGCTTAGTGGGTCATCAGGAGTGAGTTGGAGAGTGGCAGTGACGAAACCTAAAAAGGGACAACGTGTGCTTTATAAGGTAATGTGAAATCAGTTCATTCTTTTTCACACTATATAAATGTAGTACACTGAAAATAACATTGCAGTAAATATTTTAAACATACATAATTCTACTGTTCAAAACATTTTAGATTCTTCACACAAACTGAGATGTTTATTAATATATTTAGCTTTAGTGTGCCAGTTAAAAATATTAGTTAACCCTGACTTTTAAAATGGTTTGTAATAGTCCAGTGACATTTTTACTCTTGTGATGGCTCCAGTATTTGTATAAACCTAGGACAGGTCCAATGGATAGATAGATTTTTATATACACAGCCAAAGTGATTCTGAAATCATATAGTCTCAGCCTCAGATATCATGCCAAGCAACTTCTGATGCATACAGCACACTTTTCTGGAAACACTTTTGAAGATTCTCAGTTGTCCTCTGATTGGTTTAAATATACAGGATTTCTGTGAGGCTACAGCCCACCTGGAAACAAGTCTGTGCAGATAAAATGGCTGCAATGTTCATATTGATGACAGTCCTCATTGATAAACATACAACTTTCTGAGACATTAAGTGATTTACAGCCTGCATACCTGTCTGTTATTTTGAGGATCATTTTGTGATGATGGGCATTTATTAATTTGATTTAAATGCTGGATTATTAAAAGTATCATAGATTTACTGCATAAAAGCTTTAACCCATGATATCGACAAACATGCAGGTATGCTTGTGTGTGTGTGTCTTTTTTTCTAATGGCAGTGAAAATCTTCAAATATTCTGTCATTTTGGTCATAAAGATAAGAGAAAGACTATTCAAAGCAGTAACTTTTTTTATTTGTGGATACTCACAAAAACATCAAAACCTTGCTTTTATAGAATAAAGTAAACTTTCACATCTCATCTGAGGGGATTTTTATGTAAAAGTACTTTATCAAAATAATGAATGAATCTGAGAACAAAGTCTACATAAATGTCGTACAGATTTCCTATATAATTTGCTGACAGATCTTAGAATACTGCTGCATCATTGTTGTGACCCTTTGATATTTGTGAATGTAAAATAAAAATATCTAACATTTGTGCACACTTCTGTACACATTTAAACATTCATATTTTCCATAGGCTCATTACAGGTGCCAGCACAATGTTCCTGTTCGATCAGGCACGGCTAATCAACGACGGCTGTCAAAAAATACATGCTGTGGGGCAAAAATGGTCTGCACTCTGGTAAAGACTGTAGACAAAAGGGGAGGATCAAGTAGGTGAGTTAGAAGTGTCAAAATTGGATTAATAAGTTTTTGAAAGTTTCTTTGTGTGATTTGGTTTTGTTTTTTAGGAGCAATGATCCCCATATTCCCGACTACCCAACCTCTGTGCGCTTGTACAATGTGCATAATCATAACATATTTGTTGCGGAGGCACTGAGGCACAAGGATGTAGGGTTCTCTGTAGTTGAGACCCTGACTCAATTATTTGAGATTGGGCACAGCCCAACATCAGCTCTGGCTGTAATTAAAAGTGATCTGTTGGCTGAACATGGCAACAAGTATGTATATGCCTCAGCCAACCGTGCAATCTGCCCAGACCTTCAGTTTTGCTACAGGTATGTTACATTTTACTCTGTGTAAATCAATAGCTTTTACAGACTTAGCAGACAAGGGTGTATTGATTTATGTGGGTAACAATTATTTTGTGATTTCTGCTGTGCTACATTTTAATTGTAATTGTTGTTATTGCACTATACATACAGTATGGCTTTTGATCTGTATCATTGCATTTTGTTGTGTTTTATTTCCTAGTCAATATTTTGTATGCCTGTCAGGGAAAAAATAACTTCTATTTATATTCAATTAAATAGATTTTATTCTATTGTGCTTTTGTTGTGTATATAATGACATAGATGAAGAAATAAAAGCCATAGCAATATTTCAAATTGTGAAACATTACAGCATATTGGTGTAGCTATAAATACAAATTAAAACTAATTGTCGGGGTTTTTTGTGACTACTTTGTCTCCCTCTTGTGTATTATCATTTGTATGCTGTTTCACCTGTTATCAATTTGCTTGTTTTCCCGTCCCCATTCCTCTCACCTGTTCTCCCTGATTATTGTAACTATTTAGTCTCCCCTTCTCCCTTGTTCTGTGCTAGTGAATTGATTCTGTGTTCAAAGAGTTATGTGTGCTACTGGTTCTCGCTGTTCTCAAGAAATCTACGCATTTAAATCCGTCTCGTCTCGTCTAGTTCAGTGTTATTGATCTTTACCACTCATCATCCGTTTATCTGTGCTCTGGCTCACCTCTGCTCTGCCCACAGTCCACGATCGTGTGAGGTCTCATCTTCCCGGCTCCCTGAGGTCTGTTCCCCACTTTTCTACTAACCCAAGAGGGTATATTTGAGTTTGATCAGTCCTACTACGCCCGGAGGAGGGTCGATTACTGACTGCCTGTGTTTTTGGAGTGATTGTTTTCCTACTGCCCAGAGGAGCAAAAGATTGTTGATTTATTTCTGTTCAATAA
Organism: Danio rerio; assembly: GCF_052040795.2. NCBI lineage: Eukaryota > Metazoa > Chordata > Actinopteri > Cypriniformes > Danionidae > Danio > Danio rerio. Next base: position 36,202,510 of record NC_141024.2, read on the forward strand.
ATCCTTTGAACTTCTCCCTTGCGCTTGGGTCTCCATATTTCCTGACAGAATTCACTAGCCAAACCATGGACCCAGCGAGGGAGTCTCCTATCCGCTCTGCGGTCGAACATCAAGGAGCGATGTTGGGCAGACACGCCGAAGAACTCAGCGCTGCAAGACACGCTGTAGAGGGCCTGGCCGCGCAAGTAGCGGACCTATCCAGTCAAATTCACACGTTACGTCATAACCCGGGATTCCCACAACCGACCCGCCTTTCCTCGGAGCCGAGGGTCAATAATCCATCCACGTACGCGGGTGAGCCAACACAGTGCCGTGCTTTTCTCACCCAATGTGAGGTTGTGTTTACCCTGCAGCCCTACACGTATGCTGAGGATCGAGCCCGTGTCGCATACGTCATCTCTCTCCTCTCGGGCAGAGCGAGGGAATGGGGTACCTCTTTGTGGGAGGCCGAGTCGGAGATTTGTACACACTTTGACGCCTTTAAGGAGGAGATGCTGAAGGTCTTCGATCGTTCGGTTCATGGCCGGGAAGCGTCACGTCTCTTATCCACTCTCCGCCAGGGTCACCGGCCCGTAACCGATTATGCGATTGAGTTTCGCACCCTCTCCACTACTTGCGGGTGGAATGAAGCCGCCCTTTCTGCTCGCTTTCTGGATGGGTTGAACGCCCTGTTAAAGGATGAACTCTACGCTCACGATCTTCCCGTCGATCTGGACTCTCTGATTGAGCTCTCCATTCGGATGGACAAGCGCCTGGCGATGCGTAGACGCGCTCGCTCTCCTCACACTGACGTCAGAGGGGTTTCCCCATCGCAGGACTCCAAACCTTTCGAGAGGCGCGCATCCTCCTCGGTGCCCATGGAGGTGGGAGGGGTTCACCTGTCTCCCTCCAAGAGACAACGACGTATTCATCTGGGTTTGTGCCTCTACTGCGGAGGTTCTGGGCATCGTTTTTCCGTGTGCCCAGTAAAAGCCAACGCTCGCCAGTGAGTCGGGACCTCATGGCGAGCGCTTCCACACAGTCCCCTAACGCCCCGACTAGGACCTTGTTACCCATCACACTTTGCTGGGAGGGGTCCTCAGTTTCCTGCTCCGCGCTGCTGGATTCCGGCGCGGAAGAAAGTTTCATTGATGAGTCTTTTGCCGCTAAACATAAGGTGCCACTCCAGCCACTTAGGGATCCGCCCACTGTGTATGCCCTAGATGGTCGTGTATTGTCTAGAGTGTTCACTCCACCTCTCCGGTGAGTTTACATGTTTCTGGCAATCATCGAGAGACTTTAACTTTTTTTGTTATTTGTTCCCCCGCTACACCTATAGTTTTGGGCCACTCTTGGCTAGTTAAACATAATCCTCAAATAGACTGGATTAAGGGGTCTATTGTATCATGGAATTTGTCCTGTCAGAGATATCAGGTGTTCCTGAAGTTTACCACGATCTGCGAGCGGTCTTCAGTAAGTCCCGAGCCGAGACCCTTCCTCCTCACAGACCATATGACTGCAGTATTGACCTCCTCCCAGGTACCACTCCACCTCGGGGGCGTCTCTTCGCCTTGTCCGCACCCGAAAGAGAGGCGCTCGATAAATATTTATCCGAGTCTCTAGCCGCGGGTACTATAGTTCCGTCATCCTCCCCAGCCGGTGCTGGTTTCTTTTTTGTCAAAAAGAAAGATGGGTCTTTACGCCCATGCATTGACTACTGCGGACTTAATGAGATCACTATTAAGAATAAGTACCCTTTACCGCTTATGTCTACTGCCTTCGATATCCTTCAAGGGGCTCGCATTTTTACCAAATTAGACTTGCGCAACGCTTATCACCTTGTGCGAATTAAGGCCGGGGATGAGTGGAAATCGGCGTTTAATACACCCTTTGGTCACTTTGAATACCGGGTTCTTCCCTTCGGGCTGGTAAACGCTCCTGCTGTATTTCAGGCACTCATAAATGACGTACTTCGCGATATGCTCAATATTTTTGTCTTCGTCTATTTAGATGACATCCTCATCTTTTCGCCAGATTTACCTACTCACATCCAACATGTACGCCGTGTACTCCAACGTCTATTAGAGAACCGTCTTTTCGTCAAGTCAGAAAAGTGTGATTTTCATACTCGCTCTGTCCCGTTTCTCGGATATATAATCTCGGATAAGGGCGTTAGCATGGACCCCGCAAAGCTTCGCGGCGTTATCGATTGGCCCATTCCTGAGTCTCACGTCGCTCTCCAACGTTTCTTGGGTTTTTCCAATTTTTATCGCCGCTTTATTCGTAACTTTAGCCAGATCGCTGCTCCTCTCACGGCGCTTACATCGGCCAAGACTCGTTTCGAATGGTCTGATTCTGCGCAACAGGCGTTCGACCGTCTCAAAAGGATGTTCGCATCCGCCCCTATTCTCATCACCCCCGATCCCGAGAGACAATTCATAGTGGAGGTTGACGCCTCCGATGTAGGTGTTGGCGCCGTACTTTCCCAACGCTCCGCAGAAGATAACAAGGTTCACCCGTGCGCTTTCTTTTCGCATCGTCTCACTCCGGCTGAGCGCAACTATGATGTCGGTAATCGCGAACTTCTCGCCGTCCGTCTCGCGCTTGGTGAATGGCGTCACTGGCTTGAGGGTGCCTCTATCCCATTTGTTGTATGGACGGATCACCGCAACCTCGAATATATTCGATCTGTGAAAAGGCTTAACGCACGTCAAGCTCGTTGGGCACTATTTTTCAATCGGTTCAATTTCACCATTTCTTATCGCCCGGGCACCAAGAATATCAAACCGGATGCACTCTCCCGTCAATTTACGGTTTTAGAGGATAAACCTCTCCCCGAACCCATCATACCTATTGATATGGTAGTAGGGGCCGTATCCTGGGGTATCGAGAACTCTGTTAAAAGAGCGCTCACTCGCACCCAAGCTCCTCGTAACTGTCCGTCGGGTAAGCTCTTTGTCACCAGACCCTTACGCGCTGCTGTCCTCTGTTGGGGACACACTTCTAAATTAACAGCTCATCCAGGCATTAGGAGGACGTTAGCCGTCATCCGTCAACGTTTCTGGTGGCCCGCGATGATTCAAGACGTCCGACGTTTTGTCAAATCTTGCCACGTTTGCGCGCAGAATAAATCCAGTAATTCCGCTACCACCGGATTATTGCGACCACTCCCTATCCTGTCTCGTCCCTGGTCGCATATTGCGCTTGACTTCATAACGGGTCTTTCCCCGTCTAAGGGCAATACTGTTATTCTCACTGTTGTTGATCGCTTTTCTAAAGCGGCCCACTTTATCCCGTTGCCCAAGCTCCCTTCCGCCCGTGAAACAGCGCAAGTTATTATTAACAACGTGTTCAGAATTCACGGGTTACCTGTTGATGTCCTATCCGACCGCGGTTCGCAATTCACTTCACAATTCTGGAGAGAATTCTGCAGACAGCTTGGGGCTTCCGTTAGTCTATCTTCAGGGTATCATCCCCAGACTAATGGCCAGACCGAAAGAGCTAATCAAGATCTAGGTCGAATACTTCGTTGTCTTGCCGCTCGTAACCCCTCTTCGTGGTGTGAACAATTGCCGTGGGCTGAGTACGCGCATAATTCGCTACCGTCCTCATCTACCGGGTTATCACCATTTTCTTGTTGTCTCGGTTATCAACCGCCTCTTTTTCCTACTCAGGAAAGAGAGACAGCTGTTCCTTCGGTTCAAGCGTTTATACAACGCTGTAGGCGCACTTGGGAGAGTACGGTGTCCGCGCTCCGCCGCTCTGGGGAACATATTCGGCGCTCTGCCAATCGTCACCGCACTCGTGCCCCTCGTTACGTCTGTGGGCAAAAGGTTTGGCTTTCCACTCGTAATCTTCCCCTTAAAGCCCCGTCTCGTAAATTGGTACCTCGCTTTATTGGTCCGTTCACTATTGATAAGATCATTAATCCAGCAGCTATCCGTCTTAAATTACCTTCCTATTTGCAACGCATCCACCCAGTGTTTCATGTGTCCTGTATCAAACCCGCTTTTCACTCTTCCTATAGTTCCCCTCCCTCCCCCTCTCCCCCCATTGTCGTCGATAGTCCTCCTATCTACAAGGTACGGAGGTTGCTTGATGTAAGGCGCCGGGGTCGTGGTCAGCAGTTTCTGGTCGATTGGGAGGGATATGGTCCTGAGGAGAGAAGCTGGATACCGTCTCGGGACATCCTGGACCGCTCGCTCATCGAGGATTTCTTTCGCTCTCGCCAGTCTTTCTCCTCTGGTGCACCAGGAGGCGCTTCTTGAGAGGGGGGAATACTGTCGGGGTTTTTTGTGACTACTTTGTCTCCCTCTTGTGTATTATCATTTGTATGCTGTTTCACCTGTTATCAATTTGCTTGTTTTCCCGTCCCCATTCCTCTCACCTGTTCTCCCTGATTATTGTAACTATTTAGTCTCCCCTTCTCCCTTGTTCTGTGCTAGTGAATTGATTCTGTGTTCAAAGAGTTATGTGTGCTACTGGTTCTCGCTGTTCTCAAGAAATCTACGCATTTAAATCCGTCTCGTCTCGTCTAGTTCAGTGTTATTGATCTTTACCACTCATCATCCGTTTATCTGTGCTCTGGCTCACCTCTGCTCTGCCCACAGTCCACGATCGTGTGAGGTCTCATCTTCCCGGCTCCCTGAGGTCTGTTCCCCACTTTTCTACTAACCCAAGAGGGTATATTTGAGTTTGATCAGTCCTACTATGCCCGGAGGAGGGTCGATTACTGACTGCCTGTGTTTTTGGAGTGATTGTTTTCCTACTGCCCAGAGGAGCAAAAGATTGTTGATTTATTTCTGTTCAATAAATCCTTTGAAGTTCTCCCTTGCGCTTGGGTCTCCATATTTCCTACACTAATTCAGTTTAGTTCAGTTTAGTATAAATATCACTGTTAAAGTTCAAATTAATTCTGAACAATTACCCAATTAGATCTTCTGTCACTGTTAAAGGCCTATTCACTGCAAATGACTCTAAATTAAATTATTTATTACATTACAATTTAAATACTTGAGTATGTTTTTAGCCAGATACGTTTACCTTATACACATATTTACTTTTAACACCTCTGTTTGCAGACTTTATCAAAAATTGAACAAACAAGAATTTGGAGAGCAAAGTGGTGAGGGAATGCTAGCAGCTTTGGAAAGACAGGTAGAATCTTACAATGCAGCCTGTAATGACACCTGCAGCAAGCTTCAAATGTCCTCCGCAGGAACACCACTTGTAGCGATTTGTTCCCCTTTAATGAAACGAACACACAGTCTCTCCAATAGTGGAGAAATGTGTTTTATGGATTCATCAGGTAACATGGACCGGGAGGACTGCAGAGTCTTTCTCCTTCTTACACATACCTGTGCTGGTGGACTTCCTCTAGGGATAGTGATAACACATTCAGAAGATGAGAAGACAATTAGTGAGGGACTGGAGCTGCTGAAGTCCTTAATGAAAAATGATGCCTTCGGAGGGCGTGGTGAGGCAGGTCCTCGTGTGTTTCTTACAGATGACTCAAAGGCAGAAAAGGGAGCTATAGCACAGGTTTTTCCTGAAGCCACACAACTGCTCTGCATATTTCATCTTCTGCAGGCTGTGTGGCGGTGGTTGTGGACCAAAGACCACAAAGTTGAGATGAAGGACAGACAGACACTTTTCACCATAGTAAAAGACATGCTTTATGCCAGGGAAATGAGTACCGTTGAAATACTCTATCAGCAAGCCATTGCCAACCCTTTGACCACAAGGTAGAGATAATAATTGGCGGCAATAGGTGGCTTAAGTGTTGTAGTTGTATTCTGATACTTTCATGTTTGAGATGGTTTAAGTTTATTATATTTATTAATTTCATTTGTAATTACATTACAGATACAGCAAGTTTCTGACCTATCTACAGAGTCTTTACAGTCGACGGAAGAGTTGGGCTTTTAGCTACAGGAAGGACCTGCCAACACGTGGAAACCAAACAAATAACTATGTGGAAGCTGCAATGCGTGTCTTGAAAGACAAAATACTTCAGAGGACGAAAGCATTTAATCTGCCTCAATTGTTCAACCTTTTCATCACTCGACTGGAGATGTACTATGAAGCACGTGTGACTGATGTTGCACTTGGCCATTGGGAGGCATTCCACCGTTCAAGATTCCTTGCTACAAAAAGCAATATCACATCCTGTGATATTTCTCAAGTAAGATATATTTTATGAATCTTTTATAAAATTGTTAGTTCTATTCGAAGATGGCTGCATCTCAATATTCAATATGTTTTTTTTTTGTGTCTCAGTGTCTTTAAGACTTTACTCTTTAAAACAAGTCTGCAAAGACTGTCTTTGTGAGAATGATTCTGTGTTTTGTGCATTCTTATAGTTGTTAGGGTATTTTTTTGTCTTCATGTGACTGATAGATTGGTGAAAAGACATTTTGTGTGAGATCCTCCACATCAGGGCAATCATATACAGTGGACATGGAGTTTGAGCTCTGCACATGTCCAGCTGGCCATAATGGGGCACCATGTAAACACCAGGCAGCAGTAGTGCAAAATTACAAAATGGCCTCCATCAACTTTCTCCCCACAACAGCTGAAATGAGGGCTGAACTGCTAAAAATGTCCTTAGACATTGAATAGCTTAATTTTTTTAATCATACAAATTTTATGTGCTGTTCATCACCTTCACAGCCTCAGTTTCTCTTGAGTTCTTAAACCCTCTACGGCAAAATATTCCAATACCAAGCACATTAGCTCAAGGTAAGAAAATTCAAGTGGGACTTGACCTTTACTATACATGCTAAATTCTCACAAATATACAGTAGTATACAATACAGTTGTACACAATTTTTATAGGCATGCTTATCAGGCAAGAAACCTCTACTACTGATCATCAGTACCATCTTCATGCTCCAAATGATGGTTGGTATAAAGAGAGGCATGGTGCATTTTTATGGGTTCTCTGTCTATTTCTAATGGTAGCATATTGAACAGAAATTCTCTTGTAACATTTCATTTTGTCTGTGTGTATAACTTTAGAGTTGCATCAGCTGGACACGTCTTCCAACAATTTTGCAGAATTGTGTGAAACAACGCATACTCAAGAAGACTCATTCTCTAAACAACCCTGTGTGCAGGGTAACACAGAGGAAGGTGAGTCAATAAAGCCTGGATGTTTAGTTGAGCCCAAATAACCAGGATTTTCTAAGTAGTTTTTTTTTGTTGCATTTTACTTGCATTACTTTTTGCATTTACTGTTATTTATATATTTAGTTTTACTCTTATTTGTAGTTTGCACCCTGGAGAAAATGTTCAGCATTTTTTAATCAATTAAGAGTTTCCTGTACATTTAAACTGTTACTGTTCAACCTAAAAATACAAATTCACCATCTGAAGACTATTTACCCTTTTGGTAAGTGCTGCCAAGATCACAGATTACCTATTAAAGGTAAATGGATGTAAATAATAATAACAATATATAACAACCAAAAACTACTAGGTAGTTAAAGGCATGCAGTGGAGTGTTTGCGCAGGTGTATTCAGTTTATGTGAAACACATTTCTGTCGCATAATTTAGTTTCAATTAACACACCTCAGTTTTTTTTTCCAGGTCCAAGTATTTGTTGCAAATACTTTTTGAATTTAATTGTTTTTATTGTCTGTTTAAACAGCATCTACACCTCAGTCTCCTGTTAGACGAATGCTGGGAGCGCTTGGTGAACTAGCTGTAAACACAGACTACAGTGATGCCTTAACTGCAATGGCCAAGCAGTTTAAAAAAATACAGCACAACCCGGCCCAACTAATCTCTGCAATTTACAGTTTTGGTAAAGGAGTGTCTGCATCTAAACGAGCATCTGCATTAAGACGAGCTGCTAGAAGACCAGGTCCTATTATTGGCTGTCAGCCCACAGCAGTGGCCCGAAGAACTGTCAAGAATGGTTCTAGGCGGCATTTGATATCGGGGCGCCCCAGAAAAAGTAGTTCTGGTCCAGACCATGATGATGAGCTCAGGTGATAATGATTCCTGACAGTTTGGATCTGAAACCATGAGAGGAAGTGACTCAGGACAGCATCATGAGCGTTGTGGTGGCATTGCCTGTACTCGCTGGAGCTATGGAGCAGCACGAGAATTTGTGGGTCGAAGAATCCATGCAGTGGGGGGACCTGAACATTGCTGGAGCAGGGTGAGAATGAGGAGCCAAAGGCCGAATGAGCACCGAGGCATGGCCAGGATAAGCTGAAGCTGTGGGTCTGTGAAGTGCCAGAGGGTGGGCTGACCTGCACACAACAGTGAAAGACATGAAACTTTTACCACATCCATGACTTTTTTGAACATTTAAAATTTGAACTTTGTTCTGTTATGAAAGGTTGTTACAACTAAGGTGAAGTTCCAAATTCAGATTTTATTGTTTACTTTTATAGGACTGGTCAAAACAAGCAAGGGTCAAAAATGAGCAATTTAGAGTGTAGAGACTAGAGTGTTCTCTAGTGTGGCTGTGGGCATTTCAGCTGATAATCCTGACAAATTCAAAGTATTATATATTTATGTATAAAATGTATAAATGATTTGTTTATTTTTTTGGGCTGCATGTTATGAAGTCATATTTAAAATCAAATTTGGACACAACTTCAATAGTAATTGTACAGAAAAAAAAAAAGTCATTAAACGTCTTTTTTTTTAAGTGAAGTTTATTCATAAACTAATTTCGAGAGGATCACGTGCTTATGATTTATCACGTCCAGTCTCGCATTTGCTAATCACTAATCTTCCAATCATATGAGCCCTAAGGCACCTTAAATAGTCTAAGTTTTCAGTTCACTTTATCTTCGTTTGGAAGAAACCCCCCTCCTCCCCTATTCTCCTCCTTTACCTGCAATTGGGCGGCACGGCGGTCCAGTGGTTAGCACTGTGAACCACACAGCAAGAATACTGCCGGTCCTAGTTCGATAGGACCGGTGAGTGTTTCTGTGGGGAGTTTGTATGTCCTTCCCGTGTCCGCGTGGGTTTTCCCCGGGTTCTCCGGTTTCCTCCCACCATCCAAAGACATTCAAGATGCTTAACAATCAAGCTTGTCTAATTCCTTACGTTCCCTTAGCTACAGCGGCAGGGGAGTTCTGAGATCCACCGAGCTCAGGCTCCCTTCTTGCTCTGCCAACGGGAGGAAGCCCCGGGCTCGAGGAGCCCTTGAGCTCGGGGCTCTCTCCCGGGACAGCATGCCAAATAAGCTTTGTAAATCATCAGCTAAGTGTGAACTCTTGAAATGCCTCTTTTTTAATGTAAATGTTTAATGGTAATTGTGAGCTGTAATGTAATATTATATTTAATGTTGCTTTTGTGTACCATGTATTGTTGTGAGATTATCTATTCAATAGATAAAGCATTGAAACTGAATTAGAATTAGCTTTATTTTCCAAGTGTGTGCAAATACAAGGAATTTGTTTGTTAGGAGCTCTTGGTACCAATGTGAGGCTACATAGGGGTTAGGGTTATGATGGTCCACCCAGACAAAAAATGTGGGTAACACTTTATGATAACTACAAACTATAGATCATCTATAAAGCATTAGCAAATGGTGAACTCATTCTCTGTTAACCATTAACTTTACATTATCTGATGTTAGTAAGGAGTTTATAACTGCAGATACAGATGCTGTATTCTTGACTTATAAAAACATTTAAAATGTGAAATTTAGTTTGTACTTTGATAATTTGTTAGTGATTATTTTTTCATGATTAGTTTAACACATTATTCACAAATCATTTTTATTTATGTGTAGTTGTTTTTTTAAGATTATTTAGAATGAGTTTGTAAATGATTACTAAACTAATCAAATTAACGTGTACATATTATTTTGCCATATACTAATGATTTATTCATTATTTGATTTATTCATTATTTGAAATGCCTGCAGAACATATGTTGGTCTCATTTGCAGTTTTTAAACATCTAAACTCTGTATAGAAACAGGTATAGTTCAATATACTTGCGCTTCAGTTGATTTCCATCTGATATGAAGATTATGTGCAGTGTTGGGTAAGTTACTCTGAAAACGTTATTCATTACTGATTACTAATTATCATTAAAATAAATACAACAATTAACTTTTTAAAATCAATTTAATTAAAAACTTAATTAATCAGTAAGTCATGTAATTACTCAATATTATTTAAAAAATATCTACAAATCTCAAAGCATAGACAACAAAAATAAATCTTTTAATTCTTTAAATTTGAGTCTAACAGAACCTTTTAATTATTTTTTTAACTTAATTCCTAAACATATTTTAAATATTTTTGAATTTGAAAGCATATTTCATACAGACCATAAAGCATGTGTAATTGTTGGACAACTGTTACATTGTTTAGTTTAAAAATCGGGTTATTTAGCAAAATATCTGGATTTTGACAACAAATTATACACATACACTATGCAGCTTCTCTGAATTAATACCAGATATTGTCATAATCAGTCATTCAATTTAATGTTTTTATACTAGACAGGTTATGTTTGCATGCAGGGGCTGTACAAAATTATTAATAATAAAAACTGTTTTTAAATAAATAAATATTATGTTTGGGTGTGTTTTTTTGTACTTAGTAAAGTTTTCTCTGTTAACATGCTGTTTGTTTACTAAATGAATTTTAGGCACAATTTTTATTCATTAAACCCAGCCGTTATATAAAAGCTATAGACTGATTGTACTGCGTGTAATTTCATACACGCTTTGTTAACCTTTCGTATTTTAGGTCTTATATTAAAAAATAGTGTGTTCGTTGCATTGTGATATAGCTAGACCAATGAAATCGAGCCACAGACGTGAGTCACCGCTGCGGGGTGGGGTTTTCGCGTAGGGGGCGTGGTTTGCGCCTAACTGGTTTGGGAAAAAAAATCATGCAGATGCGGCGGCCGTAAGCGAGCCGACGCTGCGCATCCGCGCCAGAATCGGCGCGAGGGTAATGTGCGCTGCGGCCCGGAGCTGGCGCGACTCCATATTTATACACCTTATAAAACCTTTTGGTATCACATTGGTACTTGATATATGGTATTACAACCATTTGAATTTATACAACAGTAAACACAGGCTTTAATGTAAACACAAAGTGTAAGCACTGCGTTTAACCTTTGAATAAAGTGCAAACTGCATACATATTCTGTAACGAAAATAATCAGACAAATGACAAAATAAATAAATGTTAAACGTTTATTGATTGCATGAAAAAAATAGTACTAAAATTGTATAAATAATTTTGTAGTGCACAAGAATATCAATATAAAAACAACAATAAAATAACACAATAAAGACACACAGAAAGATTTAAACAAAAACTCTAAAAATTACACACAAACACAGATGTTTTTTTAAAACAACCCTGTTTTCCCAATAGACTTGAATTAAAAATTTGTAAAAAAACAGCTAAATTTTATATAAACCTAAATATAGAAACCAATTTAAGATATAGCAAAAAACATCTTAAAAATACCAATGACAATCCGTAAAATATCCAAGTCAAACTTGTAAAAAGTACTGCAGAATTCTGAAAACATCTTGAAACATTTTTTAATAAAACATTAAAATAATAATAAACAAACAAATATATATAGCAGAAGTATATATATATAATTGCAGAAGTATAAAGTCAAACTTTTTTTTTAAATAAACTTGAACAAAATCAATTGCACAAACAGCAAGACATGAGTGAGATGATTATACATTTCATATATATACACGTCTTGTGCAATTTTATATTTATAATTTTATTTGTATTACGTTTATTAAAAATGTATCAAGATGTTTCTTCAGAATTTGGCGCACACACATACATACATACATACATACCATACATATATACACACACACACACACATATATATATATATAAATGCAAATGAAAGAAACAAATTGTTCTAGTATCAGGGAACATCCTAATACACTTAAAATGTTGTTTAAAAAATAAAACAAAATAGTGATGTAGACATTTGACACATTAGCTTTCTCTTCTTTCTTCCTCCATCCCTGTCAGGGGCAAGTTGTAGCTACCTTGTAATGCATTTTTCCACTTCTTTATCAGTGGCGTGGTATGGACATTTGTCCTCACTCCATCTGTGATTAGAAGATAAACAGATAATTAGTAGTGAACAAGTACTAATGTAAAAAAAAAAGAAAAAATTAGGAAAAAAGTAGGCTACCTACGAAGCAAAAAAAAAAAAAAAAACAATAAAAAAAAACAAATAAACTTAAAACACTTTGAAATTAGCAAGAGCTTGAACTTACCAGTTTCTTCATTTGTTCAGGCTGCTCCTTTAGTTGATTTTCAAGCTTTTCCAAATCAAATTGGCCAAAGGAAGGTCAAATGTGTTTACATCTGGAATTTCATCACGTCTGTTTTGGTTTTGTGAGAATCAGGCCCAGCTGCTGCTTTATGACGTTGCATGATTTTAAAACTTCAGTCAGTCGTGCTAAAAAAGAAAAATAACAGATTAGTTTAAATTAACCTCTAGCTTATTCTCATACAACTTCTGTAAATACAACAGTGGGTTAGACACTGCTGATATTCTCTAGTTGATCTTTACTTTCTAGCTGCATTAAACCTTAACAAATTTAGTGATGTCTTCAATTCTTACAAAGACATCACGAGATGCAATAAGTTCTGTCTTGATCTCAAACTGCACTAGAACAAAGACTGTAAATGTTCATAGGTGTACTGCAGGAGTGTCCTAACTTTTTGGGCCAAGGGTCAGATGGAAAAAAACAAACGTTGTCGGGGGCCAAATTTTACATACATCACACAGACACGTGTGTGTGTGTGTGTGTATGTATATATATATATATATATATATATATATATATATATATATATATATATATATATAAATAAATACAGTTGAAGTCAGAATTGTTAGCCCCCCTAAATTATTAGCCACCGTTTATTTTTTCCCCAATTTCTGTTTAACGGAGAGTTAAACATTTTTTTCCACACATTTCTAAACATATTAGTTTTAGTAACTCATTTCTAATAACTGATTTATTTTATCTTTGCCATGATGACAGTAAATAATATTTGACTAGATATTTTTAAGACACTTCTATACAGCTTAAAGTGACATTTAAAGGCTTAACTAGGTTAATCAAGTTCACTAGTCAAGTTAAGGTAATTAGGCAAGTTATTTTATAACAATGGTTTGTTCTGATGACTTAAGGGGCTAATAATTGACCTTAAAATGGTTCATAAAGAAAATTAAACCGCTTTTTATTCTAGCCGAAATAAAACATAAGTCTTTCTCCAACATCATTTGGGAAATATTTAAAAAAGAAGAAATAAATCAATGAGGGGCTAATAATTCAGACTTCAACTGTGTGTAGATAGATAGATAGATAGATAGATAGATAGATAGATAGATAGATAGATAGACAGACAGACAGACAGACAGACAGACAGATATATAGATCATAACAAGAACAGCTGCTTAATTTAATGTATGTAATAGCGACACCCGGTGGTTATTTATTGAATTACGTTCATTTTTGTATAGCGGGCCAGATTCTATAGATATTTATAAAAAGCCTCGCAGGGCGCAGATGGCCCTCGGGCCGTAGTTTGGACACGCCTGGTTTACTGGAATGTACAGTATCTGTGCATCTTGATGGTGGTCTTAAGATTTCTGCCATAAGCCGCTTTTCCACTATCGTGCTGAATCGTTCTTTAAACAGAACTGTTCCATTCCGTGCCAAACCGGGCCAGACAGCACGGATACGGTTTCATTTTCCACTGTCGTGCTGCGACAAAGCTCTTTAAAACATTACACAAAACGCATCAGTAGTTGCCTTGGTAACGCAATGTAAACGGCTCCCTTTGTTCAATTAAAGTTAAATAAGAGCCGAAACTATTTAATTATTTATTTTTCATAAAAGCAAAAGCATGTGACTAAACACTGTTATGCTGCTCTATCAAATAGGGGTGCTAAATGTGCACCCTTATTTATTTATATGTTGCGCAGCTCTGGCTAAATTTTATTTGGAGGGAAAATTACCAAAATGTAACGTGATGATTAAAAATAATTGTAGGGGAAATAATAATATTTAAAATCTCTGAACATAACAGAAAAAAACAATGATAAGACAACAATAATAGTGCATTTGCATTATAGTGGCAAAAATATCATTTTGGACAGGCCTTGTCAAAGGTGAGCGGGCACTTTCATTAATAAAAACACAGCACATAAAATTATTTCATTTTTAACAATTAATTAAATTACACTGCGTATTTATATCAAAAGTTGATGATGATATAAAATATACTACATTTTGATAGTAAAATGAAACCATTTAAGCGATGGCTGTTATTTGTTTTACTATTCAAACATTAAATAACGAATGCAGCAAGTGAAAAAAAAACGAATATGAAACAACACATATATTGCAGGATTTAAAGCATATAAAGCACTAAAATGCTGCTTTATTATCTTTTTATTTTGATCATTTTATTTTTATTTTTATAATTATTTTTGTGTTCATTATTAACTAACAAGCTGTAGGCGAAATATTGCTAGACGTTTTAGAAAATATTTGCATAGCTATATTAAAGATCACCACAAAAAAAAAAAAAAACACAGAAACATGTTACATGCCTCATAAATGTCATATAACTTATGTATAACTGAATCATATAATTGCCTATAGCTGAAATGATGAAAATTGCTCATTTTGTTTTTATAAAACATTTGTCAAAACGTATTGATATTTTTTGAGTAAAAGCAATACTGACATTCAAGATTCCATATTTATTTAATTCATTCTTTCTTTTGACTTGTTTATTAGTGCATATGCTATAATATAAATCATACAACAGTACCTTGGACAGTTACAGTGCCGCTCCGTAAAGCTTTCAAGCAATGTCTTTTGAACGGCCGACATTACAACACGAACACGCCGTCCTTCAGGTGGTCTCGCCGGTATTAACAAGCTGTCCTGGCTTTGAATTAAAAAGTGCAATTATTTCCTCGTTGTTAAAAGAGTCTGCAAGTTCGTGTTCCATGGATATAGTGATGTTGTTGTGGAATTTGGACATCGACGATGCAAAGCGTGATTTTATTCGCTTTATTCGATGCGCAGCAGGAAAAAAAAGTCAGCAGCGCAAGTCGTTGGCATGTCTCTCCCGGATCAGAGCGAGTTTTGTGCTGTGAAATACAGCGCTGCGTGCAATAAACTCACATTCAGCAGGCGAAGTAGGTCTGTATTCAAGTCAATAAAATAATAACTTTAATGAATAAAATATCTTCGTTAGAATGTGATGAGTTATTCACTTCTCTGCCAGAGACTGCTCTATGGTTTTAAAACCCTTTTCAAACTGTATCGTTTAGACCTGGATCATTATTTTATATTAAATGTATGTAGTTTATTGAGGATGTCTGATGACTAGCGCGCTTCTGCTGAGCCAGCTGTGGTAGCTTAGCAACTGAGTCGCGACGTCAACACACAGAATCTGTCAGCACAGTTCAGCACGGTTGTCTAACCGTGCCGAGAATTCCGGGCCGAGAACAGTTTGTAATCGTGCCGCGCCGTTCCAGGCTCAGTGGAGAAACAACCGTAACCGTACCGAAGTGTTCTTAGAACGGTTTGGCACGATAGTGGAAAAGCAGCTATAGTCATTGATGGTGATGGTACTTGTGGTGCTGCATTGATTTCTGAAATCTTCATACCTACCTTTTATCCAGCCTCTTTGTTCAAAGTAATTTTTCTTCATCACGGTATAAATGTGTCTATACTGTCCCTTGATCAGATACATTTACAAAACAAAACATCACTTTAGTATAGTGCCAGGGCAAAACTCACAGGTTGTAATAGATCAATGACATAATGTTGACAGTATGTGTTTAAAATAATTGCAAACAAACCTGTTCTGTCTTTAGATGTATGACAGGCGATCATCATCCTCATCTGTCTACCAGTCAGAAATCACAGTTGCGTGTGGATGTTTGAGTCGAGGTTCCTCATATGCATCTATAATAAAACATCACATTGTTGTTAACCTCCCGTAAAGAAAAGTTCAAATCCTGAAATACTATCAAAGTTAATTAATGCCTATAATACCTATAGTGTAAATACTCAGTACACAGAAGGTTGCACAAGATTTATTCGGAGATTCATGCAGAGTGACAGCCTTATGAATCTGAGACATAGATTTGTAAGATGGTCAAGCACATGCATTATTCTGTACCCATGAAGATTAACCTACCATTGTGAAAAATGTTTGATGATGAGAGCCAATAACAATAAACCATTTCAGCTGTTTGTGAAGCAATTAGTAATGTAATGTCTGAAAAGCTCAATCTATGTTGAAAATGTATCAGCAGTTTACAGCTTATAATGGAATTTTAGCACACAACTATAACATGCCTATTCACGTTCAAAAGAGTGTGCCATTGACTTGGTCGTGATGTGCTGCAAAATGATCTCACTAACCTTTGTTAAACAAGAACAATAAGACTTAACCAACAAATATTGTTACCCATTCATTTAAATCAGAATTTATCACTGTCAATAACATAAAAAAAAACATCAAAATCTGCTTTAAGACGTTCAGTTTTACATTAACTGACCATTACAGCTTGAACAAAAGATATAATTGATTCACATAGGCTAACACATATGAATTAAAGTGCACACTAATATATTTCTCTTGGATAATTTAAAGAGAATAGTAAACAGTCGAGTTTCGATCATTTTTCGTGACTAACTGCATAAACAAGATAAACAATAATATTTTATTAATCCAAAACGATTAGTTTTTATTTACACATAATCACAGAATTAATACTGTTGGATAAGTATACGCCTGTACAATGATTTTTTCAACATCCACGGTACTTTATAATGTTAAATCAGGAAAAAAACACGTTTTGCCTTGTTAGTTAATGGATTAGTCTACAGAAACTTTCTTTAACGCAAAGTTAGCATACACACAAATTCGTTTCATGTTTTTTTTAAATAATTGCAATAGTTTTCAGTTACTACACACGTTACAATCTAACATTGTGTAAAAGGAGCAGGAACTTTCAGACGTGTTTGTAACTGTTAGCGTTAGCATACATTAGCTCCAGTCGTGTTTCTTAAAGCAAGTTACATTTCGTATCAAACTGTTTTAAATTACTAAACGCTGTTACAACCAAACACCGTGGAAATGTTTTAAGCTCTAAATTCGCTAATTATACAGAACACAAGCAGTAAAAAGCTTACCTTTCTGACCGGAATCCACGTGAATCTTTGAAAAACCAAACTTTTTCTTCTTGTGATCTTCGTGCCATGGTGGTTGACAACCAGCTTTTTGGAGCATTACCGCCACCGTCTGGATTGGAGTTTGGATCATGAGTTTAGTCACGCATGTGTTTATTATGAAACCAACTTCTGCTTTAAAAAAAAAAACAGTCAGCACAGGAGCGTGCTATCTCAAAAATAAGCAAATTTTACATAGTTTTTCTCTAGATGACATGTATAATCTATTTATAAATAATATTGTTTTGTTTGCGTCTAAACATTGCGACCATCCACACTAAATATTCTTTTTTTTTTTTTTTTTTTTTTTGCTATCGTACCATGAATATTTTCTCAAATTATCATTAAACGTGGAGCTAACAGATTACTAGATAAAATAAGAACTTAATTGGTTGCCATCAGCCGAGTCCTTGCCAGAAGCGGCCAGGACTCTACAGACAGACTCGGGCCGGATATGGTTGACCGGAATCGGGCCAGTGCTTTACAGCCGCATCACAACCGCATGTGCGCGAGCGAGCTGCGGGCCGCACTCGGCCCGAATAACACTCGCCGATGCCGAGTCGGAGCCAGAGGCGCCGGAGGGCAGCCGAGCTCGGGCCGATTACTGCCTGCTATCTGGGCAAGAAAGCAGCTTCTAGTCTGGAACTTCCACAGCACAGCAGCTTCTAAATGCACCCACTCTGTCTAAGGTAGGCTTATATATGTAGCAGCTGGGCAGAGTTAATCTGAAAGCAAGTTAAGCCGTGGCAACACTAGAGTTTTTGCTTTTGAAATTCTGTTGTACGATGCTGTGATAAAACAATATGATTAGTTGTTGATAAAAGTGAGCGATTGCTCCATATTGAAGTTTTTGGTACAGAGAGGTCATGTTTTGATCTTTTATAGGTCTCATGCACTCACGTGATGCGATTTTAAGCTTTGGTCTTACCCTTGTGGAGTCCAATATTAAATCTGTCATGCATCTATAAATTTATAATTAGAAAATAATTTAATCACAAGTAAAATTATTGTATAGGCAGTTTATAAAAGGTAATTCAGGGTGATTAACCTGCTCGATCTACACCATTTCTCAGAATTCTTTTTACCATGGTGTGTTTACAGTAGTGGACATGACATACAACAACAACTGCACTTGCTCCTGTAACTTGTTTGCAACAATGAAATTTAAATATCTGTGTCACATATTCATTTAAATAAATGGCTCATCATCATGTGCAGTCGTATTTATTAATAGGTGCCTGATAGGCCAGACCATTACCTGAATAGGATTGTTTTACATATAAGAAACCTGTTAACGGGTGTAGCTGCTCGCTCCAATACCAACTTGATAGGTAAAAGCATATTACATGAACAAGACCTGCCTTACACATGAACAAGACCTGCCTTACACCTCTTAAGACAAATAAGCATAGTGTCTATAACCATACATTCTTGATTGCCCAGATCATTACAATCGCTACATCTGAATGGTGCCTTTTCACACATTTTAAAAATAACAACCAATTTTAAGCATAGTTCTTCACCAATACCAGTTTAATACTTTAATGTCAGTTTTCATTTCTGTGTGAAGTCTGCATGTTCTCCCGTGTTCACATGAGTTTCCTCCTGATGCTCTGGTTTCCCCAAAGTCAATAGACATGCGGTATGCATGCAGTGTGTGTAAATGAGTGTGTATGTTTCCCAGTAATGGGTTGCAGCTGAAAGGGCATCCGCTGTGTAAAGCATGTGCTGGATAAGTTGGAGGTTCATTCCACTATGGCGACCCCATATTAATAAAGGGACTAAGCCGTAAAGAAAATGAATGAATATATGAATAATATCATCACATGAGTATCAGTGCTATCAGTTTTTGTATTTCTATTTGTTGTAATGGCCTGTTATTGAAATAAAAATAAATAAATAAAAAAAGCAGTGCGATGTGGCTGTATATCAGCAGTGGTGGAAGGCGTGTGCTATAGTGTACACTGAGCACTCGAGAGCGATTGTCCCTCTACCTGTTGTTTCAATCACCTGAGAACTTTGCTCATCTTCAGAACGCAAATGAAGACACTTTCGATGAAATCAGAGAGCTCCCTCATCTGTCATAGACAGCAAGAGTCCAGAGATGCTCAAAGGGTTTGACAGTGGTTTTTCTGGAAAAGAAACCAAAAACATTGTCAAAACCTGTGACGTGACTTTAGTGGTTCAATTGTAATCGAGTTCCAAGAACATGTTGAGTGCAAGAAAATGTTGAAAAAAGCAGCCATGTCCAAAGTAGGAGCTGTTGAACCATATAGTGGCTGCTTTTTGACCCTGTAGCCTATTCTCTTCATTTGCATTCAGCAGAAGAAACTTAAACAGGTTTAGCTCAAGTAGTGGATGAGTAAATGACAGAATTGTATTTTTTAAATGTGAACTGCCCCTTTAATGCTTCTGTAAGTAAAGGTAAATTAAATATTTTTACTGAAGATATTGCTAAAGAATGGCAGGAAACGTGGAACACAGATAATAAGAGACGACAATTCATATGAAACAATAAGAAACCCTATATAGGCCTATAAAGTTGTAAAAATAGAAAAGAATATAAGGGGTCATAATTATGAGGAGATTTGGACTCAGATATTAATAGGAAGTAATGTGTTGTAGACATGCAAGTCATCATGAACTGGATAAAACAAGTTTCTTAAAATTGTCTTAAAATGTTTAGATTAAAGGTTTTGATCAACTTTAAATACTAAAGTGTGTGTTTGTGAGAGAGATCTAATCTATTTAATTTTTATTAATATTTTTTATTTTTTAAATCTTTTTTATTAATCTATTTTTATTTCATTTATTTCTGCGTTTTCTCTGTATTTTATTTTATATCCATATTTGTTTGCACTACTGCCCTTTTTGCACTGTCTTGTTTGTACGCAGTGTCGCTGTACTACTTTTGGCAATACGAATGTACAGTTATTTGTCATGCCAATAAAGCATCTACAATGTGACAGAGAGAGAGAGAGAGAGAGAGAGAGAGAGAGAGAGAGAGAGAGAGAGAGAGCAGAAATAGTATAGAGTGAAAAACAAGGGAGAAATGTATCAATAAGTCATGATTGCAACAGTAAGTAGCAAAAAAGCTAAACAAAAAAGACTTTTATTTTGGCGTGATGTGTGACGTCATCAGGTGGCGCCGCTTCAGCGCTTTGATTCAACTGGAGAAAGGTTTGTGTTTTTAAATGTTTACGGATATAACACGATTTGATTAAAGTTTCAGGTTTTTCATCCGATGCTAAATTATGTACCTGCTCTTTGAAATATTATTTTAACCCTTTATGCAGCGTAGTACTATTTTATTCTCAGTAACCAAAGGCTATTGTTTGAAACAGAAAAGTGTCATGCCAGTTTTAAAGCAGGGTTTCCCAAACTTTTCAGCCCGCGATCCCAAAAATAACAATGCCAGTGACCTGCGACCCCCACATTCATTTATTTAGCTGTCTCTATATTGTTTACCATGATACTGAAAATATTCTGTCAGAATTAGCATGCAAGTATGACTTCTAAACAACATTAGTACTATCTAATTTACTGTAAACAATGCTGTACTTTGGTAATTATTAGCTGCTAATATGATTTTCATATTTAGAGTTTGCAAAGAATACTTTTAGGAAATTGCATTATTAAGGGGAAAGTCTGAATACACAAATATAAAACCAACTTTACCTCAATTATCTATAGAAGTAAAGTTGGTTTTATATTCAGATATTCAGACTTTCCCCTTAATAATATCATTTCAGAAAAGTATTCATTGCAAATTCTAAATAGTGAAATCATATTAGCAGCAAATGACTATCAAAGTACAACATTGATCACAGTCAAATAAACAGTATTAATGTTGTTTTCAAGTCACACTTGCATGCTAATTCAGATCAAATATTCAAAGTAACATGGTAAACAATATAGAGACTGCTAAATGAACGAATGTGTGAATATAAGACCAACTTTACCTCTATGACCCCTCAGGGGGTCCCGACCCTCACTTTGAGAACCACTGTTTTAAAGAAACGTTTTACCTGATTTCTTTTTGTTAATTACTCTCATATAAAGAAGCTGTTGAAGCAAGTGTTGAAGAGAAGTTGTTTCTGCTAATTTTTTATTTATTTTAAACAGGACATTTTTAAACAGGATAAAGTGTCCAAACACAGAGAAAACCTCCTGCTGAAGCGACTGATCTCCACACTGTTATAAAGATGGCGTTTATTAAAGAGGAGAGTGAAGATGTGAAGATTGAAGAAACATTCACAGTCAAACAGGAAGATCTGCAGGAACAAACAGGTTGATTTTCATTCTCAAAGACTAACTCAGTCATTTATTCCTCATTCAGATATATTTTAATAATAGGAATACTTAATTAAATTATAGAGGTAAAGTTGGTTTTATATTCACACATTTGTTCATTTAGAAGTCTATATATTGTTTAATAGAGGTAAATTTGGTTTTATATTAGCAGATTCAGACTTCCCCTTAATAATATAATTTCATGAAAGTGTTATTTGCAAACTCTTAATAGCGAAATCATATTAGCAGCAAATGACTATCAAAGTACGACATTGCTCACGGTCAAATAAACAGTGTTAATGTTGATTTCAAGTCATACTGGCATGCTAATTCTGATCAAATGTTTAAAGTAACATGGTAAACAGTATAGAGACTTCTAAATGAACGAACCAACTTTACCTCTATTATTGTTTACCATGTTACTTTGAATATTTGATCGGAATTAGCATGCAAGTGTGACTTGAAAACAACAATAACACTGTTTATTTGACTGTGAACAATGTTGTACTTTGATAGTCATTGGCTGCCAATTTGATTTCGCTATTTAGAGTTTGCAAATAATACTTCCTTGAAGTTATATTATTAAGGGGAAAGTCCAAATGTGCGAATTTAAAACCAACTTTACCTCTATAATTAAATCCATCTTTCAGCCCTAAATGTGTGCTGCCTAGTTCTCCTAAATGCACAAAAGCACTCATTGAAAGACAGGAATGAGTTTCTTTCTCACTTGTTCTCAGGTCTTTTGTCATTCTTTTATGTATTATTAGTCTCCCATTTTCTCTGCCTTCTTAAGCTTATGGCTTTTCTTGTTCTTCTACTGTTTTTAAGGGTCCCTAATCACGAGCACTATACAAAATAAATAAAAACAATAAATTAATAAAAGGTTAACTGAGCTGCAGTTGACCTAAATATTCTCATAGAAGACTCAAATTTTTGGCCTTAAAAAGTCTTTAATTTATTTATTTTCTTTAATCATTTTAATCAAGTCTTTATTTTCCTTTGTTCATGTTTTTCTACCCAATCTGGCCAAAACCCATACAATCACCAACAATCCATCTCAATAAAACTTTAAAACTTTAATTCAAAAAGGTCATTTTAACTATATTTATCATAATATTTAAATTATTTTCCTTACAATAACATTTGTTATTTTTTATTATTTTTTGCAAAGTTTATGTTGGGAAAAAGTGTATGGATACAAGTAAAGGCTTGTTTTTACACAATATTTAAAATCTTTAGCTTAGAAATATCTAAAATATTGTAATCTTATATTATTCATTTATTATTGTATTATTAAATCATAATATTTTTTTAAGGGCAAAATAAAAATCTTTTTCATCTGGGCCATTTGAAAAATTCCTTAGCTTTTAGCCCTTTATGAGTATAAATTTTCATTCATAATGGTCTTAAAAAGTCCTAAATTTAATTTGGTGAAACTTGCAGAAACCCTGGTTTAAAGCATGTCAAAAACGTGGATGCCCACAATTTTAAACATGCTGAATGAAATGGACACTAAAGTAATTAATTATTATAAAACATTGTACAGTAATCTAAACTATATTGATGATGTTGTGGGACAACATAAGGCAAAATAAACAAATTATAGTAGAACAATAACGTTTAGCATTGCACTGACTACAACTGGCCAACAAATTAGTCTAAAAATGACTTTTGCTGATTAAGAAATGGATTTCAGCATGCTGATGATATGCAAACATTTGAGTGTAAAGTTCATTAGATTATTGACCATATTCTTTGTGTACCAGCAGACATTGAAATCTTTTTGTTTAAGACTTTATTAAAAAAATTAATTTTTAGATCCTAAAAACAGTGTTATGCTGCTTAGGCATGGGACGATAACAGTTTTCAAGGTATAAAGCTGACAAAATATTCTGCTATATCATTCCTACTGTACACTGCAAATTTTAGATAGTAGATTTAACTACCTTGGAGTTAAAATTAACACTCCCTCAGAGTTTATATGGGAACCACTATAAGTGTTAAAAATAACACTTTTGAAAGTGTTAACATTGTCAACACCAAGAGAGTGTTAATTAGCAAACTCTTATTGTGTAAAATATCTGTTAAATTTTCAAAAAAATACCAGCAGCTGTGGTTGCCAGAATCTTTCTGTGAAAAACATGGAAGTTTTATATAACCGTATAATTTTACAAAAATTAACCATATTTCATGAACTAATACAATGTTCATTTAACAAAATCATAGCTTAATGCAATAAAATGTAAAGTCTTTAGATGCAATAATGTTTTCATGTGTGATTGCAATTAGCAAACAGATTTTGATTTAGTAACTACACAGTTACCTTTATACAAAAGAAGATACAGCATAACATCAAATTTTCTCAGTTCATCTTGGACTTGAACAGAGACGCTATTATCCTCCACAATGGTGACACAAAAACCGTTTTGCTGTTTTTCTTTTTTTTTTTTTTTCATTTTTAGATTTTACGGAAAAATACCAGCAGCTGTGTTCGCCAGTAATCTGCTGTTTTTAACATTCATAGATTCAGTTTACAGAATATTTCTGTTAAAAACACATTCCACAGTCTGTATTTTTTAATCAAACTCACATTGCAAATTTTAGATTTGGTAGATTTAACTACCTTAGAGTTAAAATTAACACTCCCTCAGTGTTTATATGGGAACCACTATAAGTGTTAAAATAACACTTTTGAAAGTGTTAAAATTTTTAACACCCAGAGTGTTAATTAGCAAACTCTTATTGTGTAAAATATCTGTTAAATGTATGTCAAAATACTGACAGCAGTGGTTGCCAGTCATCTGCTGTTTTCAACATTTTACATTCGTAAATTCAGTTTCCAGAATATTTCTGTTAAAAATACATCCCATAGTCTGTATTTTTCATTCGAACACCTGTAAGCCTTAAATTCCAGAGCAAAATCCTAACTAGTGTCCTCACTACAGAGGGCTGAACACTCAGACAGTGATGAAGTTAATGAGACAATTAAGTGTCTAATTAAAGGAGGATTGAGAATTGTTGATGAACAACTGTTAACAAGCAGAATCACTGAAGGACAGAAAAACACAAGCCAAAACCAAAGATGAAATCAACTGAGAAAAAAAAATTCTAAATAAAATAATAATCAATAAAAATAAAACAAATTACACAATAAAATTTTTTATTTTTCAACATCTTTAAAACAACTCACCACATTAAACAACTTATCATGGAGCTTCACCTATTACTGACCTTTGACTTTATTTCTGTCATGTGAACAAAAGCTCTTAATAAAATTTCTGTTGTTCATTTGAAGTCACCATGATGGAGGACAGAGTCTGCTTTAGTCAGGCTCTTCAACTGCTTGCTCTAAACGTCTTTTATTTTGGCTGCTATAGATAATGTTAATTACACTAATTAAACATCTAACATGGAAAGCCGAAGGAAAATTAAAGTGTCAGTCTGAAGAGAATATTTATGAAATCATAGCCATCCTTTCCTGTTTGTTTTCTAATTCAATATCATATTAGTTATATGTGAGAAATAAATAATATACATAAATGAAACCACTGAAGCTCCAATAATATATAATAAAACAAAAACCATATTTACAATGAGAATGTTTGATCTATGGCAGAACTCAAAAACACACAGACATCAATAATTAGTCTTTGAATCTCAATAATGGTGACAAACAAAAACATAAAAATCAAGTAAAAAACACTCTACTGAAATATCACCTCCCAAAAACAACACAAAATACAGGAAAAGAAAGAGATTGTAAGAACATAAAGCTGCATAATTTATTCATGCTGCAATGCATGCTGGGAGCTTTGTACTATGCAGGCACCCAGCATGCATTGCGGCATGAACTATGCAGCTTTTTTTTTTTTTTAGCAACCATGGTTGAGGTTCATATGTTGATTCTTGATGCCTGTGTGTCATATGAACAAGCTGGAGCTTGAATGTTTAGTGCATGACATTCTAATTATTAATTGCATCCTAATTGTTGAATTTTCTATGAAGAGCAGCAAACTGCCAGTAGTATTGTCCCATGCAGTTTTTATACAACTATATTTGCATATCTTTATGAGTCAACTTATTAAACACCTGAAATTATATCTATAACAATTAAGCACAAACAGTATAGTTTCTCTTGACCTTTCTTGCTATAGCTGATGAGTTTTGGAAACACAGCTATAACAGTCCCAGAAACATTAGAATATAAGAGTAAAGCTTCAAGAGCTCAAATAAGCAGCCTCTGATCTCTATGATGGTGAGGTCAAATAAAATATTTTTAATAAAAAAATATAAACCTCTGTTCATTGTCAAATATTCTTACAGAAAAGTCAAACTGTATCAGTGAAGCTGCTTATACTATTATTTAATGGAGTTGTTTAATCCTCTGTTTTATTTCAGTTGGTTTGGTGTGAGGCTGTGTCTGTAGATTTATTTCTTCCTTCAATTTCTTATTCCTTCAGTGATTGTGCTTGTTAACAGCAGGTGTTCAACAGCAGGTGTCTGAATTCACTTATTTGTGGTCATTCCCTCTGTCTAGTGGACTAAACTAATTGACTAATTTAAGGGCCAGGTGAATGAGGGTGTGGCGAGATTTCAGACACTCTGATTAGTTTCTCAAATAAAAGGGTTTTCTACAAAGGTAGATACATGTTACTCTGTGTGACAAGGAGGCAAATCAGCTTCTAACGCAGAGAGGGTTATTTTACCTTTATCTAACTCTAGAATTTTAACACTTTACTCTGAATTACCACAACACTTAAAATTTAACACCAATGAATTTGCTGTGTATATGTAAGGTTTTTATGTTTTAAGTTTTTCAGCCTGACATGTTTACTGCTCCAAAATACTTTCAAAGTTTCTCAAAAGAAAATATATTGTGTTCAAAGGGAAAAACTGTTTGTTTTTTTACCCACACATATAAAAAATAATTCATTTTAGAGCAGTAATCACAGTACCATGAAACCGTCATATTTTTATTCAAGGTTATTAGTATTAGAATCTTATACTGGCCCATGCCTGATGCTGCTTAATGTTGCAAAGTCAAGTTTTCTATTTTAATTATTTTTGTTTGTATGTATAGTCATGAACACACTTGTTTGTAGAGCAAGTAGTGTTAGTTTTCTGCCATTTATTATTCCTGGTCATTTCTCCAAGAGGTACTTGAATTTGAAGTTCTAAAACATTAGCATATGGGATCAGGTCACTGCTATGACATGATTGACAATTTATGTATGTCGCTGTTTTTCTTTGTGCTCTGTTTATGCTGAGAGCTGATGCTGAGTATTTTTAGGGCTTTTCACACTTCAAATGGATAATCCTGAGTCATTTCCACTCTGAATAACAAAATCCTGGGTTATCAGTAATCACGTTCCATACTGCTCATGCTATATCTGGGGCTAACAAATAATCCTAGATGTTCATTAACAGACATTACACATTCCCAACCACCGGGTTAACATTATTATTTGTATATTTATGTTGTCACTGTCCCTGATTAGACAAACAGCAGGTCACCTTTTTTAAATGGCATTTCTGCATTTTGTCAGGTATATAAAATGTCATCATGTAGGTCTTCAGCTAAGCCTCAGGACATGCACAAAGGCAAGAAAACAAAGACAAATATACAAGTGAATGAAACCAAGTTGCAAAGTATGTCATCTATGTATGCTAGTTCCCTTCAAAACCCAGGCAGTGTTTCCTCTAGAATTTTTTCCAGCTGTAGCGGCAGGCCTTTTTTAGACAGATCTACCAACTACGTGTGGTGTTATTTCAATGACAAATGTCGTGACCCCAGTATTAGAAGTCGAGATCACATTTATGTAATAGCCTACAGCATGCGGATCTCTTTTTTTGTACATTTATGAATGTCTCTAATTGACCTACAGAACGATATTAATGCGTCCTGAAGTAAAGTGAAACGGCTATAGATCGTGTTTGCTGGCCTCACGCATCTGTCAGTCAGCCAGCCAGTCAGTCTGTCAGCACTTATTCTTAACGGGGTAAACAAATAATACACAGCACTACTACGATTACAGAGAAGTTCACGCTGTTATAATTCACTCAACCTTTTAATACATTTTGACGTTTAATACGTTATTACTGGCTATTAAAAAAATTAAATGTTTTGAATGAGAAGCTGTAATGTAGCCGTGGCGGGATGAATTTTGTCATGGTGCCCCGCCATGGAAGAATGAATGTAGCGGAAACCATGCCAGGGGAGCAAATATATACATTTTCTACCCCATTAAAGGCTTCTTTCTCTTTATGTAGTTAATAACAAAAGATATATGTATTTTTGGCTGTGAGACATAGTTTGGACAAAGTTGTCTGTGATTGTCCTTTTGTAAAGTCATGCAGTGTAAAACTCCCTGTCGCCAATCCATCTTGCAGTGTAAACAAAGCAGTAACAAAACACTAACCCAGATAGTCATGCAGTGTGAAAAACATCCGTAACACGAATATTTTGAAAATCATGCAGTCTGAACTCAGCATTAGTCCCTTTATTCATCAAGGGTTACCACAGTGGAATGAACCACTATCTTTTTTAGCATATGTTTTAAACAGCGGATGTCCTTCCAGCTACAACCCAGTACTGAGAAGCATTTGCATAAGTTATATCAGTGTTTCCTTTAGGATTTTTTCCAGCTGTAGCGGCAGGCCTTTTTTACACAAATCTACCAACTACCTGTGGCGTTATTTCAATGACAAATGTTGTGACTGCAGTATTAAAAGTTGAGTTCGCATTTATGTAATAGCCTACAGCATGCGGATCTCTTTGCTTGCCCAGGTAAAAAAAAAAGAAAAAAGTGCACTAAAATGCACTTTAAGTATACTTAGTACACTTTTTTCAGTAATGTACTAAAAGTGCTCTATTTTCGCACACTAATTTTGTACTTAATGTACTAAAAGATAGTATTAAGTATATGTTAAGATAAACTTAATACCATCTAAGTGCACTCAACTGTGCTATTGAGACACCTGGAAATTGAACTAAAATGTGCTTTTAACATACTATATCTGTATTTTAAAAAATATGTTTAGTTACAACTAGAAATTAGCTTGAACCCTAATTTTAAACATTTATAAATATTTTTGAGAATAGCTTAAAGTATAATAGTAATATATTAAAACAATATACAAAATGTGAAAAAGTGTGCTAAAATACAATTTAAGTACACAAAGTACATCTTTTAAATAATGTTCGAAAATTGCTCTATTTTTACACACTAATTTTGTACCTGATGTACTAAAATATATTATTAAGTATATGTTAAGATAAACTTAATACCATCTAAGTGCACTCAACTGTACTATTTTAAGACACCCTGAATTTGATCTAAAATGTGCTTTTAACATACTATATCTGTATTTAAAAATATATATTTAGTTACAACTAGAAATACACTTGAACCCTACTTTTAAACATTTAAATATATTTATGACTAATTTAAAGTATAATAGTAATATATTAAAAGAATATACAAATTGTAAAAAAAAAAAAAGTGTGCTAAATACTGTATTAAAAGTGCTCGATTTTCCCAAACTAATTTTGTATTTAATGTTCTAAAAATTAGTATTAAGTACATTTTAAGAACAGTGAAAGACCAGTTGCGATGAATAAAAACAAAAAGTCAGGAATGAAATAAAATAGAAGGAAATTTAATTACTTTTTTTGTAGTTTTGACAGGAAGAAATCAGCTTCAGCACTCTCCATGAGCTCCACAGATCGAACCTCCTTACATTCAGGATACAGTGATATTTATGCTAACAGAGTCAACAAACCTTTGTCGTTAGATTGTTTAGACATCCTCACGTAATTGGTTAGACAAAAGATAATTAAGTAGAAGGATAAACAGTCCAGAACAATTTTAGAATATGCAATGTAAAACATGTTTCCTTAGATTATCATATTATTGACTACACTGGATATACACAAACATATCATCCCTTCTGCATGCCCTTTCTTGGCTTTCCTGATCATTCCTTGTCCCACAACACACACATACTTCAAGACAATAATGTTTTTGGTAAGATTACCACACTCAAAATCAATTTAAGTGTTAGTGATAATTGTGCATTCACATTAAGTGTACTTAAGTACAACTTTTGGGAAAATGTACTTCTACTATATTACATTACTAATAGATTTTTTATATATTAACTTATTTTAAACTTAAACAGTGTACTAAAAATCTACTAGTGTTTAAAGCATTTAAAGCACACTTTTGAAAAACACACTAATAAAACTCTTTTTGGTGTTTTTTTCTGTAGTGTACTTTATTGTAGTGCACTAAACACTTATTTAAGTATTACTGGTATTTAAAATATTTTTGTCAAGTGTACTAAAGTCCTGCTGAAGTATAAACATACTTATTTAGTATATTTATAGTGTAAAACCATCAAACTTTTATTTAACACAAAAAAATAACAATGTACTTAAAATGTATTTGCGGGTATTTAAGTGTATTTTAATTGCATTTAATTCTATATTATTTTCACCTGGGATGTCATCTCGCCATTTCCTCATCACAGTTTACAGAAAACGTGGCATTAAGCATTTGCACAAGTTCATTCATTCATTTTCCTTCGGCTTAGTCCCTTTATTCATCAGGGGTCACCACAGTGGAATGAACCACCAACTTATCAAGCATATGTTTTCAACAGCGGATACCTGTCCAGTTGCAAACCAGTACTGGGAAACATTTGCATAAGTTATTTACAATAATGCAAACTCACTAATATAAGCTGAATTATCCGCACTTGCTATGAACATGCAGGATTTTTGTCAATCGGGTCTTCTATAGAAAGTTATAAATGTTTAAATCCAGTGGAAGATACACATAAGGGAACACAACAGGAGTAGTCTAGAGCGAGTGCATTTGATCATTTGCATTTAAAGCCACAGGCACAAAAAGAGCTTGGTTTTCCTCTGACCCCCAAAATGAAATATTCTGCAAGGTACATGATCTGATTTTGAGCCGAAACCTCAGACACATTCTGGGAACACCAAAGACTTATTTTACATCTTGTATAAAAAGGTTCATAATAGAAACCCTTTAAAGGAAAAGTTGCTGAGTCACGCAAAAATGAAAATAGCCTTATCATTTACTCTCCCTTAATGAGTTATCCCTGATTCTGTTGAACACAAAAGAAGATATTGTAAAAAAATGCAGGCTTTCTTTGTGTTTCAAAAGAAAGGAAATGTTTAAAACCACATGACGGAGAGTAAATGGTAAGGTCATTTTTATTTGTGGGTGAAACATCCATTTCATGCTTATCACTTTGTGGCTTCATACTAAAGTTCACTTTTTTGTTGTTTTTTAAGATCTGATGGTCCTGAAAGAAGAGACACATCAATGGAATGAAATGGAAGAGAAACACCAAGACATGACGACTGATGAAAAACCCACACTGACTAAAATGACTTCATCATGCAGAAGACCTCGGAAATCCAAATCTAAGTGTAATTTCAGCAGTAAACAGAGTAGAAAGAGTTTCAGTCAAAAGCCAAAGCTTGATGTTCACATGAGAGTTCACAAAGGGGAGAAAACTTGCACCTGCAAACAGTGTGGAAAAAGCTTCTATAAAACATCAAGTTTAACAATGCACATGAGAATTCACACTGGGGAGAAGCCTTACACCTGCAAACAGTGTGGAAAAAGCTTCTGTAATACAACAAACTTGACAATGCACATGAGAATACACACTGGGGAGAAGCCTTACACCTGTGAACAGTGTGGAAAGAGTTTTTGTCAAAAAGAAAACTTTAAAACCCACATGAGAACTCACACTGGAGAGAGGCCGTACACATGCCAACAGTGTGGAAAAAGCTTCCGTCATGCAGGAAGCCTTGCAGTGCACATGAGAACTCGCACTGGAGAGAGGCCATACACATGCCAACAGTGTGGAAAAGGCTTCTATCATGCAGGAAGCCTTGCAGTGCACATGAAAGTTCACACTGGAGAGAAACCTTACACATGCACAGAGTGTGGTAAAAGTTTCACATATAAAAGCTCACTCAATAACCACATGAGAACTCACACCGAAGAGAAGCTGTTTGCATGTGCTCAGTGTGGAAAGCGCTTCACAACCAAATCTAGCCTCATGAACCACATGAATGGTCACACTGGAACCATAGTGTTCACATGTGATCAGTGTGGAATTAAACTCACACGCAAAGACTACATTAGGCGACACATGAAGACCCACTCAAGAGAGAATCGTTTTAGATGCAGTGAGTGTGGAAAGGGCTTTACCCATAAAAGAAGTCTCAGCGCTCACATGAAGCTTCACAATGAAGAGCAGAGTCCTGAAAAATGAGGCCTTGTCCACAGAAACACGGGTATATTCAAAACGGCAGCTTTTTCATGTAGCTTGGCTGTTCATTCAAGTGAAGTTTATTTATAAACTACTTTTGAGAGGATCACATGCTTATGATTGTCCACAGCTGGTCCAGCATTAGCTAACCCATGATTCACCAATCAGATGATTCCAATCTCACTATAAATAACCAGAGTTTTTTTTTTTTACCTCAGTTATTGGTTACATGCAAGGCCGGATCAAGCTGAACTGCCGCTCTAGGCAGAGGACAGTCACGCCGCCCTAAACCCCAATCTAAACTGGGGTTTAACAACCAGCTCTAAACTGGTTTAAATCATATCTGGATTGTAGACAGCAATGTGTTCAAATTAACGGTGAAAAGTCAACACTTCAAAAATGCAAATTAGGTGTACCACAAGGCTCAATTTTGGGACCTTTGCTTTTCTGTTTGTATATAAATGATCTACCTGAAAGTTGCAAGGAGGTTGGTTGCCAAATGTATGCTGATGATACAATTATTTATGTAACAGCAGAAAATTCACAGAAGGCTGCAGAAGTGTTAACTAACCAACTGGTCTTTATTTCCCACTGGCTGAAGGACAACTGTCTAACTCTAAATTACAACAAAACAGTTTCAATGTGTTTCTCCTCAAAAAACAGAGCACTAGATGCTTTTAAAATCCAAATTGACCAAAAGGAAATTAAGGAAGTGAGTGAATTTAAATACCTAGGTGTCATCATAGACTCGAAGCTTAAGTTTGATGCCCACATCAAGAAAATGTCTAAGGCCATTAAGACAAATTTAAACTGTTTTCGTATGATAAGACCATATATATCTCTTAAAGCAGCGCAAATGTTTGTGCATGCTATGATATTTTCACGTATGTCTTATTGTGCAATAATCTGGGGTCAAGCAACCCAGTCAGTTGTTAAGCCTGTAATATCTCTTTACAAACAAACTTTAAAAGTAATGGATCAGAAACCAATAAGATGGCACCATTGTCAAATTCTTAAAAAATATAATTTGTTAAGTTTTGATAGTTTTTTAAAGTTTTCGTTTTTAAAAAACATGTTTAAGTGTATACATGGTCTTGCTCCTAAAGTAGTTTGTGAGTTAATAAATAAATTTAGTAGTGATGGGGCGAAGACTAGAGGGGCAGTAAGTGGGAATTGTAGAATCCGCAGATGCAGAACCGCGGTGGGTCAGTCATCCTTTTCAGTAAAAGGTTCACATCTATGGAATGCCATGCCTGTTCATTTAAAGTTACAATCAGAACTCCCAGTTTTTGCTGTAAAGCTGAAAGAATGGTTGAAATCTTTACAGCAATGTGAACATTAAGCATTACTCTTTCAGGTTGGTCCCATTTACATTTCTCTTTATCCATATGGACTTGCATCTTATGTTTATGGCTCTGTAAATATTGTATTTGTTTGTTGTATTGTGTTTTATTCTTGCCGGTTTTCTTTATTATTATAATTTTTTTTTTTTTTTTTTATAATGTAAAGCCTAACCAGGGACGAGGGCTGCAAATTAGCTTTATGCTATAAGCCCTATGTACACAACATCGGTTATCTTTGTATAACAATGTCAAGTGTAGTGTCCCTGTAAAATAAACAAGCAAATAAAAAAAAATAAAAAATAAAAATCCTGTTTTGTGTTGCTAATCTTCCAGCTCTGGGTAACAGCCTTGCAGCAATCACACCCCACTAGGACAGATGAATGAGCATATCAGCATTGGTGGTTCAGTGGTAGAATTCTCGCCTGCCACGCGGGAGACCCGGGTCCGATTCCCGGCCAATGCAAATCCTGTTTTGTGTTGCTACTCTTCCAGCTCTGGGTAACAGCCTTGCAGCAATCACACCCAACTAGGAGAGCAGTATGAGCATATCAGCATTGGTGGTTCACTGGTAGAATTCTTGCCTGCCACGCGGGAGACCCGAGTACGATTCCTGGCCAATGCAAATCCTGTTTTGTGTTGCTAATCTTCCAGCTCTGGGTAACAGCCTTGCAGCAATCACACCCCACTAGGACCGATTAATGAGCATATCAGCATTGGTGGTTCAGTGGTAGAATTCTCGCCTGCCACGCGGGAGACCCGGGTCCGATTCCCGGCCAATGCAAATCCTATTTTGTGTTGCTACTCATCCAGCTCTGGGTAACAGCCTTGCAGCAATCACACCCCACTAGGACAGATGAATGAGCATATCAGCATTGGTGCTTCAGTGGTAGAATTCTCGCTTGCCACGCGGGAGACCCGGGTCCGATTCCCGGCCAATGCAATTCCTGTTTTGTGTTGCTAATCTTCCAGCTCTGGGTAACAGCCTTGCAGCAATCACACCCCACTAGGACCGATGAATGAGCATATCAGCATTCGTGGTTCAGTGGTAGAATTCTCGCCTGCCACGCGGGAGACCCGGGTCCGATTCCCGGCCAATGCAAATCCTATTTTGTGTTGCTACTCATCCAGCTCTGGGTAACAGCCTTGCAGCAATCACACCCCACTAGGACAGCAGTATGAGCATATCAGCATTGGTGGTTCAGTGGTAGAATTCTCGCCTCCTACGCGGTAGAGCCGGGTCCGATTCCCGTCCAATGCAATTCCTGTTTTGTGTTGCTAATCTTCCAGCTCTGGGTAACAGCCTTGCAGCAATCACACAACACTAGGACAGATGTATGAGCATATCAGCATTGGTGGTTCAGTGGTAAAATTCTGGCCTGCCACGCGGGAGACCCACGTCCGATTCCCGGCCAATGCAAATCCTGTTTTGTGTTGCTACTCTTCCAGCTCTGGGTAGCAGCCTTGCAGCAATCACACATCACTAGGACAGCCATTAGAACAAATCAGCATTGATGGTTCAGTGTTAGAATTCTCACCTTCCATCTGGGAGACCTGGGTCCGATTCCCAGCCAATGCAATTGCTGTTTTGTGTTGCTACTCTTTCAGCTCTGGGTAACAGCCTTGCAGTAATCACACCCAACTAGGAGAGCAGCATGAGCATATCAGCATTGGTGGTTCAGTGGTAGAATTCTCGCCTGCCACGCGGGAGACCCGGGTCCGATTCCTGGCCAATGCAAATCCTGTTTTGTGTTGCTACTCTTCCAGCTCTGGGTAACAGCCTTGCAGTAATCACACCCAACTAGGAGAGCAGCATGAGCATATCAGCATTGGTGGTTCACTGGTAGAACTCTTGCCTGCCACGCGGGAGACCCGAGTACGATTCCTGGCCAATGCAAATCCTGTTTTGTGTTGCTAATCTTCCAGCTCTGGGTAACAGCCTTGCAGCAATCACACCCCACTAGGACAGATGAATGAGCATATCAGCATTGGTGGTTCAGTGGTAGAATTCTTGCCTGCCATGCGGGAGACCTGGGTCCGATTCCCGGCCAATGCAAATCCTGTTTTGTGTTGCTACTCATCCAGCTCTGGGTAACAGCCTTGCAGCAATCACACCCCACTAGGACAGCAGTATGAGCATATCAGCATTGGTGGTTCAGTGGTAGAATTCTCGCCTCCTACGCGGTAGAGCCGGGTCCGATTCCCGGCCAATGCAATTCCTGTTTTGTGTTGCTAATCTTCCAGCTCTGGGTAACAGCCTTGCAGCAATCACACAACACTAGGACAGATGTATGAGCATATCAGCATTGGTGGTTCAGTGGTAGAATTCTGGCCTGCCACGCGGGAGACCCACGTCCGATTCCCGGCCAATGCAAATCCTGTTTTGTGTTGCTACTCTTCCAGCTCTGGGTAGCAGCCTTGCAGCAATCACACATCACTAGGACAGCCATTAGAACAAATCAGCATTGGTGGTTCAGTGGTAGAATTCTCACCTCCCATCTGGGAGACCTGGGTCCGATTCCCGGCCAATGCAATTGCTGTTTTGTGTTGCTACTCTTTCAGCTCTGGGTAACAGCCTTGCAGTAATCACACCCAACTAGGAGAGCAGCATGAGCATATCAGCATTGGTGGTTCAGTGGTAGAATTCTCGCCTGCCACGCGGGAGACCCGGGTCCGATTCCTGGCCAATGCAAATCCTGTTTTGTGTTGCTACTCTTCCAGCTCTGGGTAACAGCCTTGCAGTAATCACACCCAACTAGGAGAGCAGCATGAGCATATCAGCATTGGTGGTTCACTGGTAGAACTCTTGCCTGCCACGCGGGAGACCCGAGTACGATTCCTGGCCAATGCAAATCCTGTTTTGTGTTGCTAATCTTCCAGCTCTGGGTAACAGCCTTGCAGCAATCACACCCCACTAGGACAGATGAATGAGCATATCAGCATTGGTGGTTCAGTGGTAGAATTCTTGCCTGCCATGCGGGAGACCTGGGTCCGATTCCCGGCCAATGCAAATCCTGTTTTGTGTTGCTACTCATCCAGCTCTGGGTAACAGCCTTGCAGCAATCACACCCCACTAGGAGAGCAGTATGAGCATATCAGCATTGGTGGTTCAATGGTAGAATTCTCGCCTCCCACGCGGGAGAGCCGGGTTCGATTCCCGGCCAATGCAATTCCTTTTTTGTGTTGCTAATCTTCCAGCTCTGGGTAACAGCTTTGCAGCAATCAGACCCCACTAGGACAGACAATTGAGCATATAAACATTGGTGGGTCAGTGGTAGAATTCTCGCCTGCCACGCGGGAGACCCGGGTCCGATTCCCGGCCAATGCAATTCCTGTTTTGTGTAGCCAATCTTCCAGCTCTGGGTAACAGCCTTGCAGCAATCACACCCCTCTAGGACAGATGTATGAGCATATCAGCATTGGTGGTTCAGTGGTAGAATTCTTGCCTGCCACGCGGGAGACCCAGGTCCGATTCCCGGCCAATGCAAATTCTGTTTTGTGTTGCTACTCATCCAGCTCTGGGTAACAGCCTTGCAACAATCACACCCCACTAGGACAACAGTATGAGCATATCAGCAATGGTGGTTTAGTGGTAGACCTCTCACGTCCCACGCAGGGGACCTGGGTCCGATTCCCGGCCAACGTAGTTCCTGTTTTGTGTTGCTTCTCTTCCAGCTCTGGGTAACAGCCTTGCAGCAATCACACCCCACTAGGACAGACAATTGAGCATATCAGCATTGGTGGTTCAGTGGTAGTATTCTCGCCTGCCACGTGGGAGACATGGGTCTGATTGCCAGCCAATGCAATTTCTCTTTTGTGTTGCTACTCTTCCAGCTCTGGGTAACAGCCTTGCAGCAATCACAACCCACTAGGACAGCATGATGAGCATATCAGCATTGGTGGTTCAGTGGTAAAATTCTCGCCTCCCATCTAGGATACCTGGGTCCGATTCCCGGCCAATGCAATTCCTGTTTTGTGTTGCTACTCTTTCAGCTCTGGGTAACAGCCTTGCAGCAATCACACCCCACTAGGACAGATGTATGAGCATATCAGCATTGCTGGTTCAGTGGTAGAATTCTTACCTGCCACGTGGGAGACCCAGGTCCGATTCCCGGCCAATGCAAATCCTGTTTTGTGTTGCTACTCTTCCAGCTCTGGGTAGCAGCCTTGCAGCAATTGCAACCCACTAGGACAGGCATTAGAACATATCAGCATTGGTGGTTCAGTGGTAGAATTCTCACCTCCCATCTGGGAGACCTGGGTCCGATTCCTGGCCAATGCAATTCCTGTTTTGTGTTGCTACTCTTTCAGCTCTGGGTAACAGCCTTGCAGCAATCACACCCCACTAGGACAGATGAATGAGCATATCAGCATTGGTGGTTCAATGGTAGAATTCTCGCCTGCCACGCGGGAGACCCGGGTCCGATTCCCGGCCAATGCAAATCCTGTTTTGTGTTGCTACTCTTCCAGCTCTGGGTAACAGCCTTGCAGCAATCACACCCAACTAGGAGAGCAGCATGAGTATATCAGCATTGGTGGTTCACTGGTAGAACTCTTGCCTGCCACGCGGGAGACCCGAGTATGATTCCTGGCCAATGCAAATCCTGTTTGGTGTTGCTACTCTTCCAGCTCTGGGTAACAGCCTTGCAGCAATCACACCCCACTAGGACAGATGAATGAGCATATCAGCATTGGTGGTTCAGTGGTAAAATTCTTGCCTGCCATGCGGGAGACCTGGGTCCGATTCCCGGCCAATACAAATCCTGTTTTGTGTTGCTTCTCATCCAGCTCTGGGTAACAGCCTTGCAGCAATCACACCCCACTAGGAGAGCAGTATAAGCATATCAGCATTGGTGGTTCAGTGGTAGAATTCTCGCCTCCCACGCGGGAGAGCCGGGTTTGATTCCCGGCCAATGCAATTCCTGTTTTGTGTTGCTAATCTTCCAGCTCTGGGTAACAGATTTGAAGCAATCAGACCCCACTAGGACAGACAATTGAGCATATCAACATTGGTGGGTCAGTGGTAGAATTCTCGCCTGTCACGCGGGAGACCCGGGTCCGATTCCCGGCCAATGCAAATCCTGTTTTGTGTAGCCAATCTTCCAGCTCTGGGTAACAGCCTTGCAGCAATCACACCCCTCTAGGACAGATGTATGAGCTTATCAGCATTGGTGGTTCAGTGGTAGAATTCTTGCCTGCCACGCAGGAGACCCAGGTCCGATTCCCGGCCAATGCAAATTCTGTTTTGTGTTGCTACTCATCCAGCTCTGGGTAACAGCCTTGCAGCAATCACACCCCACTAGGACAGACAATTGAGCATATCAGCATTGGTGGTTCAGTGGTAGTATTCTCGCCTGCCACGTGGGAGACATGGGTCCGATTGCCAGCCAATGCAATTTCTCTTTTGTGTTGCTACTCTTCCAGCTCTGGGTAACAGCGTTGCAGCAATCACAACCCACTAGGACAGCGTGATGAGCATATCAGCATTGGTGGTTCAGTGGTAGAATTCTCGCCTCCCATCTGGGAGACCTGGGTCCGATTCCCGGCCAATGCAATTACTGTTTTGTGTTGCTACTCTTTCAGCTCTGGGTAACAGCCTTGCAGCAATCACACCCCACTAGGACCAATGAATGAGCATGTCAGCATAGGTGGTTCAGTGGTAGAATTCTCGCCTGCCACGCGGGAGACCCGGGTCCGATTCCCGGCCAATGCAAATCCTATTTTGTGTTGCTACTCATCCAGCTCTGGGTAACAGCCTTGCAGCAATCACACCCCACTAGGACAGATGTATGAGCATATCAGCATTGGTGGTTCAGTGGTAGAATTCTCGCCTGCCACGCGGGAGACCCGGGTCCGATTCCCGGCCAATGCAAATCCTGTTTTGTGTTGCTACTCTTCCAGCTCAGGTAACAGCCTTGCAGCAATCACACATCACTAGGACAGCCATTAGAACATATCAGCATTGGTGGTTCAGTGGTAGAATTCTCACCTCCCATCTGGGAGACCTGGGTCTGATTCCCGGCCAATGCAAATCCTATTTTGTGTTGCTACTCATCCAGCTCTGGGTAACAGCCTTGCAGCAATCACACCCCACTAGGACAGATGAATGAGCATATCAGCATTGGTGGTTCAGTGTTAGAATTCTCGCCTGCCACGCGGGAGACCCGGGTCCGATTCCCGGCCAATGCAAATCCTGTTTTGTGTTGCTACTCTTCCAGCTCTGGGTAACAGCCTTGCAGCAATCACACCCAACTAGGAGAGGAGCATGAGCATATCAGCATTGGTGGTTCATTGGTAGAACTCTTGCCTGCCACGCGGTAGACCCGAGTACGATTCCTGGCCAATGCAAATCCTGTTTTGTGTTGCTAATTTTCCAGCTCTGGGTAACAGCCTTGCAGCAATCACACCCCACTAGGACAGATGAATGAGCATATCAGCATTGGTGGTTCAGTGGTAAAATTCTCGCCTGCCATGCGGGAGACCTGGGTCCGATTCCCGGCCAATGCAAATCCTGTTTTGTGTTGCTACTCATCCAGATCTGGGTAACAGCCTTGCAGCAATCACACCCC
Source organism: Danio rerio (assembly GCF_052040795.2). Lineage (NCBI taxonomy): Eukaryota > Metazoa > Chordata > Actinopteri > Cypriniformes > Danionidae > Danio > Danio rerio. The sequence continues at coordinate 36,242,263 of NC_141024.2, forward strand.
ACTAGGAGAGCAGCATGAGCATATCAGCATTGGTGGTTCAGTGGTAGAATTCTCGCCTCCCACGCGGGAGAGCCGGGTTCTGTTCCCGGCCAATGCAATTCCTGTTTTGTGTTGCTAATCTTCCAGCTCTGGGTAACAGCTTTGCAGCAATCAGACCCCACTAGGACAGACAATTGAGCATATCAACATTGGTGGGTCATTGGTAGAATTCTCGCCTGCCACGCGGGAGACCCGGGTCCGATTCCCGGCCAATGCAATCCCTGTTTTGTGTAGCTAATCTTCCAGCTCTGGGTAACAGCCTTGCAGCAATCACACCCCTCTAGGACAGATGTTTGAGCATATCAGCATTGGTGGTTCAGTGGTAGAATTCTTGCCTGCCACGCGGGAGACCCAGGTCCGATTCCCGGCCAATGCAAATTCTGTTTTGTGTTGCTACTCATCCAGCTCTGGGTAACAGCCTTGCAACAATCACACCCCACTAGGACAGCAGTAGGAGCATATCAGCAATGGTGGTTTAGTGGTAGAATTCTCACGTCCCACGCAGGGGACCTGGGTCCGATTCCTGGCCAACGCAGTTCCTGTTTTGTGTTGCTTCTCTTCCAGCTCTGGGTAACAGCCTTGCAGCAATCACAACCCACTAGGACAGATGAATGAGCATATCAGCATTGGTGGTTCAGTGGTAGTATTCTCGCCTGCCACATGCGAGACATGGGTCCGATTCCCAGCCAATGCAATTACTCTTTTGTGTTGCTACTCTTTCAGCTCTGGGTAACAGCCTTGCAGCAATCACACCCCACTAGGACAGACGAATGAGCATATCAGCATTGGTGGTTCAGTGGTAGAATTCTCGCCTGCCACGCGGGAGACCCGGGTCTGATTGCCGGCCAATGCAATTCCTATTTTGTGTTGCTACTCTTCCAGCTCTGGGTAACAGCCTTGCAGCAATCACACCCCACTAGGACCGATGAACGAGCATATCAGCATTGGTGGTTCAGTGGTAGAATTCTTGCCTGCCACGCGGGAGACCCGGGTCCGATTCCCAGCCAATGCAAATCCTATTTTGTGTTGCTACTCATCCAGCTCTGGGTAACAGCCTTGCAGCAATCACACCCCAGTAGGACAGCAGTATGAGCATATCAGCATTGGTGGTTCAGTGGTAAAATTCTCGCCTCCCACGCGGTAGAACCGGGTCCGATTCCCAGCCAATGCAATTCCTGCTTTGTGTTGCTAATCTTCCAGCTCTGGGTAACAGCCTTGCAGCAATCACACCCCACTAGGACAGATGTATGAGCATATCAGCATTGGTGGTTCAGTTGTAGAATTCTCACCTGCCATGCGGGAGACCCGGGTCCGATTCCCGGCCAATGCAAAGCCTGTTTTGTGTTGCTACTCTTCCAGCTCTGGGTAACAGCCTTGCAACAATCACACCCCACTAGGACAGCAGTATGAGCATATCAGCAATGGTGGTTTAGTGGTAGAATTCTCAAGTCCCACGCAGGGGACCTGGGTCCGATTCCCGGCCAACGCAGTCCCTGTTTTGTGTTGCTTCTCTTCCAGCTCTGGGTAACAGCCTTGCAGCAATCACAACCCACTAGGACAGATGTATGAGCATATCAGCATTGGTGGTTCAGTGGTAGTATTCTCGCCTGCCACGTGCGAGACATGGGTCCGATTCCCAGCCAATGCAATTTCTCTTTTGTGTTGCTACTCTTCCAGCTCTGGGTAACAGCCTTGCAGCAATCACAACCCACTAGCACAGCATGAAGAGCATATCAGCATTGGTGGTTCAGTGGTAGAATTCTCGCCTCCCTCGTGGGAGAGCCGGGTTCAATTCCTGGCCAATGCAATTCCTGTTTTGTGTTGCTAGTCTTCCAGCTCTGGGTAACAGCCTTGCAGCAATCACACCCCACTAGGACAGATGTATGAGCATATCAGCATTGGTGGTTCAGTGGTGGAATTCTTGCCTGCCATGCGGGAGACCCAGGTCAGATTCCTGGCCAATGCAATTCCTGTTTTGTGTTGCTACTCTTCCAGCTCTGGGTAACAGCCTTGCAGCAATCACACTCCACTAGGACAGATGATCGAGCATATCAGCATTGGTGGTTCAGTGGTAGAATTCACGCCTGCCATGTGGGAGACCCGGGTCCGATTCCCAGCCAATACAAATCCGGTTTTGTGTTGCTACTCAACCAGCTCTGATAACAGCCTTGCAGCAATCACACCCCACTAGGACAGCAGTATTAGCATATCAGCAATGGTGGTTTAGTGGTAGAATTCTCACATCCCACGCAGGGGACCTGGGTCCGATTCCTGGCCAACGCAGTTCCTGTTTTGTGCTGCTTCTCTTCCAGCTCGGGGTAACAGCCTTGCAGCAATCACACCCCACTAGGACACATGTTTGAGCATTTGAGCATTGGTGGTTCAGTGGTAGTATTCTCGCCTGCCACGTGGGAGACAAGGGTCCGATTCTCAGCCAATGCAATTTCTCTTTTGTGTTGCTACTCTTCCAGCTCTGGGTAACAGCCTTGCAGCAATCACACCCAACTAGGAGAGCAGCATGCGCATATCAGCATTGGTGGTTCACTGGTAGAACTCTTGCCTGCCACGCGGGAGACCCGAGTACGATGCCTGGCCAATGCAAATCCTGTTTTGTGTTGCTAATCTTCCAGCTCTGGGTAACAGCCTTGCAGCAATCACACCCCACTAGGACAGATGTATGAGCATATCAGCATTGGTGGTTCAGTGGTAAAATTCTCGCCTGCCACGCGGGAGACCCGGGTCCGATTCCCGGCCAATGCAATTCCTGTTTTGTGTTGCTACTCTTCCAGCTCTGGGTAACAGCCTTGCAGCAATCACACATCACTAGGACAGCCATTAGAACATATCAGCATTGGTGGTTCAGTGGTAGAATTCTCGCCTCCCATCTGGGAGACCTGGGTCCGATTCCCGGCCAATGCAATTCCTGTTTTGTATTGCTACTCTTTCAGCTCTGGGTAACAGCCTTGCAGCAATCACACCCCACTAGGACAGATGAATGAGCATATCAGCATTGGTGGTTCAATGGTAGAATTCTCGCCTGCCACGCGGGAGACCCGGGTCCGATTCCCGGCCAATGCAAATCCTGTTTTGTGTTGCTACTCTTCCAGCTCTGGGTAACAGCCTTGCAGCAATCACACCCAACTAGGAGAGCAGCATGAGCATATCAGCATTGGTGGTTCACTGGTAGAACTCTTGCCTGCCACGCGGGAGACCCGAGTACGATTCCTGGCCAATGCAAATCCTGTTTTGTGTTGCTAATTTTCCAGCTCTGGGTAACAGCCTTGCAGCAATCACACCCCACTAGGACAGATGAATGAGCATATCAACATTGGTGGGTCAGTGGTAGAATTCTCGCCTGCCACGTGGGAGACCCGGGTCCGATTCCCGGCCAATGCAATTCCTGTTTTGTGTAGCTAATCTTCCAGCTCTGGGTAACAGCCTTGCAGCAATCACACCCCTCTAGGACAGATGTATGAGCATATCAGCATTGGTGGTTCAGTGGTAGAATTCTTGCCTGCCACGTGGGAGACCCAGGTCCGATTCCCGGCCAATGCAAATTCTGTTTTGTGTTGCTACTCATCCAGCTCTGGGTAACAGCCTTGCAACAATCACACCCCACTAGGACAGCAGTATGAGCATATCAGCAATGGTGGTTTAGTGGTAGAATTCTCACGTCCCACGCAGGGGACCTGGGTCCAATTCCCGGCCAACGCAGTTCCTGTTTTGTGTTGCTTCTCTTCCAGCTCTGGGTAACAGCCTTGCAGCAATCACAACCCACTAGGACAGATGTATGAGCATATCAGCATTGGTGGTTCAGTGGTAGTATTCTCGCCTGCCACGTGCGAGACATGGGTCCGATTCCCAGCCAATGCAATTTCTCTTTTGTGTTGCTACTCTTCCAGCTCTGGGTAACAGCCTTGCAGCAATCACAACCCACTAGGACAGCATGAAGAGCATATCAGCATTGGTGGTTCAGTGGTAGAATTCTCGCCTCCCTCGTGGGAGAGCCGGGTTCGATTCCTGGCCAATGCAATTCCTGTTTTGTGTTGCTAGTCTTCCAGCTCTGGGTAACAGCCTTGCAGCAATCACACCCCACTAGGACAGATGTATGAGCATATCAGCATTGGTGGTTCAGTGGTGGAATTCTTGCCTGCCACGCTGGAGACCCGGGTCCAATTCCCAGCCAATGCAATTCCTGTTTTGTGTTGCTACTCTTCCAGCTCTGGGTAACGGCCTTGCAGCAGTCACACCCCACTAGGGCACAACTGTAAGCATATCAGCTTAAATGGTTCAGTGGTAGGATTCTTGCCTGCCACGCGGGAGACCCAGGTCAGATTCCTGGCCAATGCAATTCCTGTTTTGTGTTGCTACTCTTCCAGCTCTGGGTAACAGCCTTGCAGCAATCACACCCCACTAGGACAGATGATCGAGCATATCAGCATTGGTGGTTCAGTGGTAGAATTCTCGCCTGCCATGTGGGAGACCCGGGTCCGATTCCCAGCCAATACAAATCCGGTTTTGTGTTGCTACTCAACCAGCTCTGATAACAGCCTTGCAGCAATCACACCCCACTAGGACAGCAGTATTAGCATATCAGCAATGGTGGTTTAGTGGTAGAATTCTCGCATCCCACGCAGGGCACCTGGGTCCGATTTCTGGCCAACGCAGTTCCTGTTTTGTGCTGCTTCTCTTCCAGCTCGGGGTAACAGCCTTGCAGCAATCACACCCCACTAGGACACATGTTTGAGCATATGAGCATTGGTGGTTCAATGGTAGTATTCTCGCCTGCCACGTGGGAGACAAGGGTCCGATTCTCAGCCAATGCAATTTCTCTTTTGTGTTGCTACTCTTCCAGCTCTGGGTAACAGCCTTGCAGCAATCACACCCAACTAGGAGAGCAGCATGCGCATATCAGCATTGGTGGTTCACTGGTAGAACTCTTGCCTGCCACGCGGGAGACCCGAGTGCGATTCCTGGCCAATGCAAATCCTGTTTTGTGTTGCTAATCTTCCAGCTCTGGGTAACAGCCTTGCAGCAATCACACCCCACTAGGACAGATGAATTAGCATATCAGCATTGATGGTTCAGTGGTAGAATTCTCGCCTGCCACGCGGGAGACCCGGGTCTGATTCCCGGCCAATGCAAATCCTGTTTTGTGTTGTTACTCTTCCAGCTCTGGGTAACAGCCTTGCAGCAATCACACCCAACTAGGAGAGCAGGATGAGCATATCAGCATTGGTGGTTCAGTGGTAAAATTCTCGCCTGCCACGCGGGAGACCCGGGTCTGATTCCCGGCCAATGCAATTCCTGTTTTGTGTTGCTACTCTTCCAGCTCTGGGTAACAGCCTTGCAGCAATCACACATCACTAGGACAGCCATTAGAACATATCAGCATTGGTGGTTCAGTGGTAGAATTCTCGCCTCCCATCTGGGAGACCTGGGTCCGATTCCCGACCAATGCAATTCCTGTTTTGTATTGCTACTCTTTCAGCTCTGGGTAACAGCCTTGCAGCAATCACACCCCACTAGGACAGATGAATGAGCATATCAGCATTGGTGGTTCAATGGTAGAATTCTCGCCTGCCACGCGGGAGACCCGGGTCCGATTCCCGGCCAATGCAAATCCTGTTTTGTGTTGCTACTCTTCCAGCTCTGGGTAACAGCCTTGCAGCAATCACACCCAACTAGGAGAGCAGCATGAGCATATCAGCAATGGTGGTTCACTGGTAGAACTCTTGCCTGCCACGCGGGAGACCCGAGTACGATTCCTGGCCAATGCAAATCCCGTTTTGTGTTGCTAATCTTCCAGCTCTGGGTAACAGCCTTGCAGCAATCACATCCCACTAGGACAAATGAATGAGCATATCAGCATTGGTGGTTCAGTGGTAGAATTCTCGCCTGCCATGCGGGAGACCTGGGTCCGATTCCCGGCCAATGCAAATCCTGTTTTGTGTTGCTAATCTTCCAGCTCTGGGTAACAGCCTTGCAGCAATCACATCCCACTAGGACAAATGAATGAGCATATCAGCATTGGTGGTTCAGTGGTAGAATTCTCGCCTGCCATGCGGGAGACCTGGGTCCGATTCCCGGCCAATGCAAATCCTGTTTTGTGTTGCTACTCATCCAGCTCTGGGTAACAGCCTTGCAGCAATCACACCCCACTAGGAGAGCTGTATGAGCATATCAGCATTGGTGGTTCAGTGGTAGAATTCTCGCCTCCCACGCGGGAGAGCTGGGTTCGATTCCCGGCCAATGCAATTCCTGTTTTATGTTGCTAATCTTCCAGCTCAGGGTAACAGCCTTGCAGCAATTACACATCACTAGGACAGCCATTAGAACATATCAGCATAGGTGGTTCAGTGGTAGAATTCTCGCCTCCCATCTGGGAGACCTGGGTCCGATTCCCGACCAATGCAATTCCTGTTTTGTATTGCTACTCTTTCAGCTCTGGGTAACAGCCTTGCAGCAATCACACCCCACTAGGACAGATGAATGAGCATATCAGCATTGGTGGTTCAATGGTAGAATTCTCGCCTGCCACGCGGGAGACCCGGGTCCGATTCCCGGCCAATGCAAATCCTGTTTTGTGTTGCTACTCTTCCAGCTCTGGGTAACAGCCTTGCAGCAATCACACCCAACTAGGAGAGCAGCATGAGCATATCAGCATTGGTGGTTCACTGGTAGAACTCTTGCCTGCCACGCGGGAGACCCGAGTACGATTCCTGGCCAATGCAAATCCCGTTTTGTGTTGCTAATCTTCCAGCTCTGGGTAACAGCCTTGCAGCAATCACATCCCACTAGGACAAATGAATGAGCATATCAGCATTGGTGGTTCAGTGGTAGAATTCTCGCCTGCCATGCGGGAGACCTGGGTCCGATTCCCGGCCAATGCAAATCCTGTTTGTGTTGCTACTCTTCCAGCTCTGGGTAACAGCCTTGCAGCAATCACACCCAACTAGGAGAGCAGCATGAGCATATCAGCATTGGTGGTTCACTGGTAGAACTCTTGCCTGCCACGCGGGAGACCCGAGTACGATTCCTGGCCAATGCAAATCCCGTTTTGTGTTGCTAATCTTCCAGCTCTGGGTAACAGCCTTGCAGCAATCACATCCCACTAGGACAAATGAATGAGCATATCAGCATTGGTGGTTCAGTGGTAGAATTCTCGCCTGCCATGCGGGAGACCTGGGTCCGATTCCCGGCCAATGCAAATCCTGTTTTGTGTTGCTAATCTTCCAGCTCTGGGTAACAGCCTTGCAGCAATCACATCCCACTAGGACAAATGAATGAGCATATCAGCATTGGTGGTTCAGTGGTAGAATTCTCGCCTGCCATGCGGGAGACCTGGGTCCGATTCCCGGCCAATGCAAATCCTGTTTTGTGTTGCTACTCATCCAGCTCTGGGTAACAGCCTTGCAGCAATCACACCCCACTAGGAGAGCTGTATGAGCATATCAGCATTGGTGGTTCAGTGGTAGAATTCTCGCCTCCCACGCGGGAGAGCTGGGTTCGATTCCCGGCCAATGCAATTCCTGTTTTATGTTGCTAATCTTCCAGCTCAGGGTAACAGCCTTGCAGCAATTACACATCACTAGGACAGCCATTAGAACATATCAGCATAGGTGGTTCAGTGGTAGAATTCTCGCCTCCCATCTGGGAGACCTGGGTCCGATTCCCGACCAATGCAATTCCTGTTTTGTATTGCTACTCTTTCAGCTCTGGGTAACAGCCTTGCAGCAATCACACCCCACTAGGACAGATGAATGAGCATATCAGCATTGGTGGTTCAATGGTAGAATTCTCGCCTGCCACGCGGGAGACCCGGGTCCGATTCCCGGCCAATGCAAATCCTGTTTTGTGTTGCTACTCTTCCAGCTCTGGGTAACAGCCTTGCAGCAATCACACCCAACTAGGAGAGCAGCATGAGCATATCAGCATTGGTGGTTCACTGGTAGAACTCTTGCCTGCCACGCGGGAGACCCGAGTACGATTCCTGGCCAATGCAAATCCCGTTTTGTGTTGCTAATCTTCCAGCTCTGGGTAACAGCCTTGCAGCAATCACATCCCACTAGGACAAATGAATGAGCATATCAGCATTGGTGGTTCAGTGGTAGAATTCTCGCCTGCCATGCGGGAGACCTGGGTCCGATTCCCGGCCAATGCAAATCCTGTTTGTGTTGCTAATCTTCCAGCTCTGGGTAACAGCCTTGCAGCAATCACATCCCACTAGGACAAATGAATGAGCATATCAGCATTGGTGGTTCAGTGGTAGAATTCTCGCCTGCCATGCGGGAGACCTGGGTCCGATTCCCGGCCAATGCAAATCCTGTTTTGTGTTGCTACTCATCCAGCTCTGGGTAACAGCCTTGCAGCAATCACACCCCACTAGGAGAGCTGTATGAGCATATCAGCATTGGTGGTTCAGTGGTAGAATTCTCGCCTCCCACGCGGGAGAGCTGGGTTCGATTCCCGGCCAATGCAATTCCTGTTTTATGTTGCTAATCTTCCAGCTCAGGGTAACAGCCTTGCAGCAATTACACATCACTAGGACAGCCATTAGAACATATCAGCATAGGTGGTTCAGTGGTAGAATTCTCGCCTCCCATCTGGGAGACCTGGGTCCGATTCCCGGCCAATGCAATTCCTGTTTTGTGTTGCTACTCTTTCAGCTCTGGGTAACAGCCTTGCAGCAATCACACCCCACTAGGACCAATGAATGAGCATATCAGCATTGGTGGTTCAGTGGTAGAATTCTCGCCTGCCACGCGGGAGACCCGGGTCCGATTCCCGGCCAATGCAAATCCTATTTTGTGTTGCTACTCATCCAGCTCTGGGTAACAGCCTTGCAGCAATCACACCCCACTAGGACAGATGTATGAGCATATCAGCATTGGTGGTTCAGTGGTAGAATTCTCGCCTGCCACGCGGGAGACCCTGGTCCGATTCCCGGCCAATGCAAATCCTGTTTTGTGTTGCTACTCTTCCAGCTCAGGGTAACAGCCTTGCAGCAATCACACATCACTAGGACAGCCATTAGAACATATCAGCATTGGTGGTTCAGTGGTAGAATTCTCACCTCCCATCTGGGAGACCTGGGTCTGATTCCCGGCCAATGCAATTCCTGTTTTGTGTTGCTACTCTTTCAGCTCTGGGTAACAGCCTTGCAGCAATCACACCCCACTAGGACAGATGAATGAGCATATCAGCATTGGTGGTTCAGTGGTAGAATTCTCGCCTGCCACGCGGGAGACCCGGGTCCGATTCCCGGCCAATGCAAATCCTGTTTTGTGTTGCTACTCTTCCAGCTCTGGGTAACAGCCTTGCAGCAATCACACCCAACTAGGAGAGGAGCATGAGCATATCAGCATTGGTGGTTCACTGGTAGAACTCTTGCCTGCCACGCGGGAGACCCAGGTCCGATTCCTGGCCAATGCAAATTCTGTTTTGTGTTGCTACTCATCCAGCTCTGGGTAACAGCCTTGCAACAATCACACCCCACTAGGACAGCAGTATGAGCATATCAGCAATGGTGGTTTAGTGGTAGAATTCTCACGTCCCACGCAGGGGACCTGGGTCCGATTCCTGGCCAACGCAGTTCCTGTTTTGTGTTGCTTCTCTTCCAGCTCCGGGTAACAGCCTTGCAGCAATCACAACCCACTAGGACAGATGAATGAGCATATCAGCATTGGTGGTTCAGTGGTAGTATTCTCGCCTGCCACGTGCGAGACAAGGGTCCGATTCCCAGCCAATGCAATTACTCTTTTGTGTTGCTACTCTTTCAGCTCTGGGTAACAGCCTTGCAGCAATCACACCCCACTAGGACAGACAAATGAGCATATCAGCATTGGTGGTTCAGTGGTAGAATTCTCGCCTGCCACGCGGGAGACCCGGGTCTGATTGCCGGCCAATGCAATTCCTATTTTGTGTTGCTACTCTTCCAGCTCTGGGTAACAGCCTTGCTGGCAATCACACCCCACTAGGACCGATGAATGAGCATATCAGCATTGGTGGTTCAGTGGTAGAATTCTTGCCTGCCACGCGGGAGACCCGGGTCCGATTCCCGGCCAATGCAAATCCTATTTTGTGTTGCTACTCATCCAGCTCTGGGTAACAGCCTTGCAGCAATCACACCCCAGTAGGACAGCAGTATGAGCATATCAGCATTGGTGGTTCAGTGGTAAAATTCTCGCCTCCCACGCGGTAGAACCAGGTCCGATTCCCAGCCAATGCAATTCCTGCTTTGTGTTGCTAATCTTCCAGCTCTGGGTAACAGCCTTGCAGCAATCACACCCCACTAAGACAGATGTATGAGCATATCAGCATTGGTGGTTCAGTGGTAAAATTCTCGCCTCCCACGCGGTAGAACCAGGTCCGATTCCCAGCCAATGCAATTCCTGCTTTGTGTTGCTAATCTTCCAGCTCTGGGTAACAGCCTTGCAGCAATCACACCCCACTAAGACAGATGTATGAGCATATCAGCATTGGTGGTTCAGTGGTAGAATTCTCACCTGCCATGCGGGAGACCCGGGTCCGATTCCCGGCCAATGCAAAGCCTGTTTTGTGTTGCTACTCTTCCAGCTCTGGGTAACAGCCTTGCAACAATCACACCCCACTAGGACAGCAGTATGAGCATATCAGCAATGGTGGTTTAGTGGTAGAATTCTCAAGTCCCACGCAGGGGACCTGGGTCCGATTCCCGGCCAACGCAGTCCCTGTTTTGTGTTGCTTCTCTTCCAGCTCTGGGTAACAGCCTTGCAGCAATCACAACCCACTAGGACAGATGTATGAGCATATCAGCATTGGTGGTTCAGTGGTAGTATTCTCGCCTGCCACGTGGGAGACAAGGGTCCTTTTCTCAGCCAATGCAATTTCTCTTTTGTGTTGCTACTCTTCCAGCTCTGGGTAACAGCCTTGCAGCAATCACACCCAACTAGGAGAGCAGCATGCGCATATCAGCATTGGTGGTTCACTGGTAGAACTCTTGCCTGCCACGCGGGAGACCCGAGTACGATGCCTGGCCAATGCAAATCCTGTTTTGTGTTGCTAATCTTCCAGCTCTGGGTAACAGCCTTGCAGCAATCACACCCCACTAGGACAGATGATCGAGCATATCAGCATTGGTGGTTCAGTGGTAGAATTCTCGCCTGCCATGTTGGAGACCCGGGTCCGATTCCCAGCCAATACAAATCCGGTTTTGTGTTGCTACTCAACCAGCTCTGATAACAGCCTTGCAGCAATCACACCCCACTAGGACAGCAGTAATAGCATATCAGCAATGGTGGTTTAGTGGTAGAATTCTCGCATCCCACGCAGGGGACCTGGGTCCGATTCCTGGCCAACGCAGTTCCTGTTTTGTGCTGCTTTTCTTCCAGCTCGGGGTAACAGCCTAGCAGCAATCACACCCCACTAGGACACATGTTTGAGCATATGAGCATTGGTGGTTCAGTGGTAGTATTCTCGCCTGCCACGTGGGAGACAAGGGTCCGATTATCAGCCAATGCAATTTCTCTTTTGTGTTGCTACTCTTCCAGCTCTGGGTAACAGCCTTGCAGCAATCACACCCAACTAGGAGAGCAGCATGCGCATATCAGCATTGGTGGTTCACTGGTAGAACTCTTGCCTGCCACGCGGGAGACCCGAGTACGATGCCTGGCCAATGCAAATCCTGTTTTGTGTTGCTAATCTTCCAGCTCTGGGTAACAGCCTTGCAGCAATCACACCCCACTAGGACAGATGAATGAGCATATCAGCATTGATGGTTCAGTAGTAGAATTCTCGCCTGCCACGCGGGAGACCTGGGTCCGATTCCCGGCCAATGCAAATCCTGTTTTGTGTTGTTACTCTTCCAGCTCTGGGTAACAGCCTTGCAGCAATCACACCCAACTAGGAGAGCAGGATGAGCATATCAGCATTGGTGGTTCAGTGGTAGAATTCTCGCCTCCCACGCGGTAGAGCCGGGTCCGATTCCCGGCCAATGCAATTCCTGTTTTGTGTTGCTAATCTTCCAGCTCTGGGTAACAGCCTTGCAGCAATCACACCCCACTAGGACAGATGTATGAGCATATCAGCATTGGTGGTTCAGTGGTAAAATTCTCGCCTGCCACGCGGGAGACCCGGGTCCGATTCCCGGCCAATGCAATTCCTGTTTTGTGTTGCTACTCTTCCAGCTCTGGGTAACAGCTTTGCAGCAATCACACATCACTAGGACAGCCATTAGAACATATCAGCATTGGTGGTTCAGTGGTAGAATTCTCGCCTCCCATCTGGGAGACCTGGGTCCGATTCCCGGCCAATGCAATTCCTGTTTTGTATTGCTACTCTTTCAGCTCTGGGTAACAGCCTTGCAGCAATCACACCCCACTAGGACAGAGGAATGAGCATATCAGCATTGGTGGTTCAATGGTAGAATTCTCGCCTGCCACGCGGGAGACCCGGGTCCGATTCCCGGCCAATGCAAATCCTGTTTTGTGTTGCTACTCTTCCAGCTCTGGGTAACAGCCTTGCAGCAATCACACCCAACTAGGAGAGCAGCATGAGCATATCAGCATTGGTGGTTCACTGGTAGAACTCTTGCCTGCCACGCGGGAGACCCGAGTACGATTCCTGGCCAATGCAAATCCCGTTTTGTGTTGCTAATCTTCCAGCTCTGGGTAACAGCCTTGCAGCAATCACATCCCACTAGGACAAATGAATGAGCATATCAGCATTGGTGGTTCAGTGGTAGAATTCTCACCTGCCATGCGGGAGACCTGGGTCCGATTCCCGGCCAATGCAAATCCTGTTTTGTGTTGCTACTCATCCAGCTCTGGGTAACAGCCTTGCAGCAATCACACCCCACTAGGAGAGCTGTATGAGCATATCAGCATTGGTGGTTCAGTGGTAGAATTCTCGCCTCCCACGCGGGAGAGCTGGGTTTGATTCCCGGCCAATGCAATTCCTGTTTTATGTTGCTAATCTTCCAGCTCTGGGTAACAGCTTTGCAGCAATCAGACCCCACTAGGACAGACAATTGAGCATATCAAGATTGGTGGGTCAGTGGTGGAATTGTCGCCTGCCATGCGGGAGACCCGGGTCAGATTCCCGGCCAATGCAATTCCTGTTTTGTGTAGCTAATCTTCCAGCTCTGGGTAACAGCCTTGCAGCAATCACACCCCTCTAGGACAGATGTATGAGCTTATCAGCATTGGTGGTTCAGTGGTAGAATTCTTGCCTGCCACGCAGGCGACCCAGGTCCGATTCCCGGCCAATGCAAATTCTGTTTTGTGTTGCTACTCATCCAGCTCTGGGTAACAGCCTTGCAACAATCACACCCAACTAGGACAGCAGTATGAGCATATCAGCAATGGTGTTTAGTGGTAGACCTCTCTCGTCCCATGCAGGGGACCTGGGTCCTATTCCCGGCCAACGCAGTTCCTGTTTTGTGTTGCTTCTCTTCCAGCTCTGGGTAACAGCCTTGCAGCAATCACACCCCACTAGGACAGACAATTGAGCATATCAGCATTGGTGGTTCAGTGGTAGTATTCTCGCCTGCCACATGGGAGACATGGGTCCGATTGCCAGCCAATGCAATTTCTCTTTTGTGTTGCTACTCTTCCAGCTCTGGGTAACAGCCTTGCAGCAATCACAACCCACTAGGACAGCGTGATGAGCAAATCAGCATTGGTGGTTCAGTGGTAGAATTCTCGCCTCCCATCTGGGAGACCTGGGTCCGATTCCTGGCCAATGCAATTCCTAATTTGTGTTGCTACTCTTTCAGCTCTGGGTAACAGCCTTGCAGCAATCACACCCCACTAGGACCAATGAATGAGCATATCAGCATTGGTGGTTCAGTGGTAGAATTCTCGCCTGCCACGCGGGAGACCCGGGTCCGATTCCCGGCCAATGCAAATCCTATTTTGTGTTGCTACTCATCCAGCTCTGGGTAACAGCCTTGCAGCAATCACACCCCACTAGGACAGATGTATGAGCATATCAGCATTGGTGGTTCAGTGGTAGAATTCTCGCCTGCCACGCGGGAGACCCTGGTCCGATTCCCGGCCAATGCAAATCCTGTTTTGTGTTGCTACTCTTCCAGCTCAGGGTAACAGCCTTGCAGCAATCACACATCACTAGGACAGCCATTAGAACATATCAGCATTGGTGGTTCAGTGGTAGAATTCTCACCTCCCATCTGGGAGACCTGGGTCTGATTCCCGGCCAATGCAATTCCTGTTTTGTGTTGCTACTCTTTCAGCTCTGGGTAACAGCCTTGCAGCAATCACACCCCACTAGGACAGATGAATGAGCATATCAGCATTGGTGGTTCAGTGGTAGAATTCTCGCCTGCCACGCGGGAGACCCGGGTCCGATTCCCGGCCAATGCAAATCCTGTTTTGTGTTGCTACTCTTCCAGCTCTGGGTAACAGCCTTGCAGCAATCACACCCAACTAGGAGAGGAGCAAGAGCATATCAGCATTGGTGGTTCACTGGTAGAACTCTTGCCTGCCACGCGGGAGACCCGAGTACGATTCCTGGCCAATGCAAATCCTGTTTTGTGTTGCTAATTTTCCAGCTCTGGGTAACAGCCTTGCAGCAATCACACCCCACTAGGACAAATGAATGAGCATATCAGCATTGGTGGTTCAGTGGTAAAATTCTCGCCTGCCATGCGGGAGACCTGGGTCCGATTCCCGGCCAATGCAAATCCTGTTTTGTGTTGCTACTCATCCAGATCTGGGTAACAGCCTTGCAGCAATCACACCCCACTAGGAGAGCAGCATGAGCATATCAGCATTGGTTGTTCAGTGGTAGAATTCTCGCCTCCCACGCGGGAGAGCCGGGTTCTGTTCCCGGCCAATGCAATTCCTGTTTTGTGTTGCTAATCTTCCAGCTCTGGGTAACAGCTTTGCAGCAATCAGACCCCACTAGGACAGACAATTGAGCATATCAACATTGGTGGGTCATTGGTAGAATTCTCGCCTGCCACGCGGGAGACCTGGGTCCGATTCCCGGCCAATGCAATCCCTGTTTTGTGTAGCTAATCTTCCAGCTCTGGGTAACAGCCTTGCAGCAATCACACCCCTCTAGGACAGATGTATGAGCATATCAGCATTGGTGGTTCAGTGGTAGAATTCTTGCCTGCCACGCGGGAGACCCAGGTCCGATTCCCGGCCAATGCAAATTCTGTTATGTGTTGCTACTCATCCAGCTCTGGGTAACAGCCTTGCAACAATCACACCCCACTAGGACAGCAGTATGAGCATATCAGCAATGGTGGTTTAGTGGTAGAATTCTCACGTCCCACGCAGGGGACCTGGGTCCGATTCCTGGCCAACGCAGTTCCTGTTTTGTGTTACTTCTCTTCCAGCTCTGGTTAACAGCCTTGCAGCAATCACAACCCACTAGGACAGATGAATGAGCATATCAGCATTGGTGGTTCAGTGGTAGTATTCTCGCCTGCCATGTGCGAGACATGGGTCCGATTCCCAGCCAATGCAATTACTCTTTTGTGTTGCTACTCTTTCAGCTCTGGGTAACAGCCTTGCAGCAATCACACCCCACTAGGACAGACGAACGAGCATATCAGCATTGGTGGTTCAGTGGTAGAATTCTCGCCTGCCACGCGGGAGACCCGGGTCCGATTGCCGGCCAATGCAATTCCTATTTTGTGTTGCTACTCTTCCAGCTCTGGGTAACAGCCTTGCAGCAATCACACCCCACTAGGACCGATGAATGAGCATATCAGCATTGGTGGTTCAGTGGTAGAATTCTTGCCTGCCACGCGGGAGACCCGTGTCTGATTCCCGGCCAATGCAAATCCTATTTTGTGTTGCTACTCATTCAGCTCTGGGTAACAGCCTTGCAGCAATCACACCCCAGTAGGACAGCAGTATGAGCATATCAGCATTGGTGGTTCAGTGGTAAAATTCTCGCCTCCCACGCGGTAGAGCCGGGTCCGATTCCCGGCCAATGCAATTCCTGTTTTGTGTTGCTAATCTTCCAGCTCTGGGTAACAGCCTTGCAGCAATCACACCCCACTAGGACAGATGTATGAGCATATCACCATTGGTGGTTCAGTGGTAGAATTCTCGCCTGCCACGCGGGAGACCCGGGTCCGATTCCCGGCCAATGCAAAGCCTGTTTTGTGTTGCTACTCTTCCAGCTCTGGGTAACAGCCTTGCAGCAATCACACATCACTAGGACAGCCATTAGAACATATCAGCATTGGTGGTTCAGTGGTAGAATTCTCACCTCCCATCTGGGAGACCTGGGTCTGATTCCCGGCCAATGCAATTCCTGTTTTGTGTTGCTACTCTTTCAGCTCTGGGTAACAGCCTTGCAGCAATCACACCCCACTAGGACAGATGAATGAGCATATCAGCGTTGGTGGTTCAGTGGTAGAATTCTCGCCTGCCATGCGGGAGACCCGGGTCCGATTCCCTGCCAATGCAAATCCTGTTTTGTGTTGCTACTCTTCCAGCTCTGGGTAACAGCCTTGCAGCAATCACACCCAACTAGGAGAGGAGCATGAGCATATCAGCATTGGTGGTTCACTGGTAGAACTCTTGCCTGCCACGCGGGAGACCCGAGTACGATTCCTGGCCAATGCAAATCCTGTTTTGTGTTGCTAATTTTCCAGCTCTGGGTAACAGCCTTGCAGCAATCACACCCCACTAGGACAGATGAATGAGCATATCAACATTGGTGGGTCAGTGGTAGAATTCTCGCCTGCCACGTGGGAGACCCGGGTCCGATTCCCGGCCAATGCAATTCCTGTTTTGTGTAGCTAATCTTCCAGCTCTGGGTAACAGCCTTGCAGCAATCACACCCCTCTAGGACAGATGTATGAGCATATCAGCATTGGTGGTTCAGTGGTAGAATTCTTGCCTGCCACGTGGGAGACCCAGGTCCGATTCCCGGCCAATGCAAATTCTGTTTTGTGTTGCTACTCATCCAGCTCTGGGTAACAGCCTTGCAACAATCACACCCCACTAGGACAGCAGTATGAGCATATCAGCAATGGTGGTTTAGTGGTAGAATTCTCACGTCCCACGCAGGGGACCTGGGTCCAATTCCCGGCCAACGCAGTTCCTGTTTTGTGTTGCTTCTCTTCCAGCTCTGGGTAACAGCCTTGCAGCAATCACAACCCACTAGGACAGATGTATGAGCATATCAGCATTGGTGGTTCAGTGGTAGTATTCTCGCCTGCCACGTGCGAGACATGGGTCCGATTCCCAGCCAATGCAATTTCTCTTTTGTGTTGCTACTCTTCCAGCTCTGGGTAACAGCCTTGCAGCAATCACAACCCACTAGGACAGCATGAAGAGCATATCAGCATTGGTGGTTCAGTGGTAGAATTCTCGCCTCCCTCGTGGGAGAGCCGGGTTCGATTCCTGGCCAATGCAATTCCTGTTTTGTGTTGCTAGTCTTCCAGCTCTGGGTAACAGCCTTGCAGCAATCACACCCCACTAGGACAGATGTATGAGCATATCAGCATTGGTGGTTCAGTGGTGGAATTCTTGCCTGCCACGCTGGAGACCCGGGTCCAATTCCCAGCCAATGCAATTCCTGTTTTGTGTTGCTACTCTTCCAGCTCTGGGTAACGGCCTTGCAGCAGTCACACCCCACTAGGGCACAACTGTAAGCATATCAGCTTAAATGGTTCAGTGGTAGGATTCTTGCCTGCCACGCGGGAGACCCAGGTCAGATTCCTGGCCAATGCAATTCCTGTTTTGTGTTGCTACTCTTCCAGCTCTGGGTAACAGCCTTGCAGCAATCACACCCCACTAGCACAGATGATCGAGCATATCAGCATTGGTGGTTCAGTGGTAGAATTCTCGCCTGCCATGTGGGAGACCCGGGTCCGATTCCCAGCCAATACAAATCCGGTTTTGTGTTGCTACTCAACCAGCTCTGATAACAGCCTTGCAGCAATCACACCCCACTAGGACAGCAGTATTAGCATATCAGCAATGGTGGTTTAGTGGTAGAATTCTCGCATCCCACGCAGGGGACCTGGGTCCGATTTCTGGCCAACGCAGTTCCTGTTTTGTGCTGCTTCTCTTCCAGCTCGGGGTAACAGCCTTGCAGCAATCACACCCCACTAGGACACATGTTTGAGCATATGAGCATTGGTGGTTCAATGGTAGTATTCTCGCCTGCCACGTGGGAGACAAGGGTCCGATTCTCAGCCAATGCAATTTCTCTTTTGTGTTGCTACTCTTCCAGCTCTGGGTAACAGCCTTGCAGCAATCACACCCAACTAGGAGAGCAGCATGCGCATATCAGCATTGGTGGTTCACTGGTAGAACTCTTGCCTGCCACGCGGGAGACCCGAGTGCGATTCCTGGCCAATGCAAATCCTGTTTTGTGTTGCTAATCTTCCAGCTCTGGGTAACAGCCTTGCAGCAATCACATCCCACTAGGACAGATGAATGAGCATATCAGCATTGATGGTTCAGTGGTAGAATTCTCGCCTGCCACGCGGGAGACCCGGGTCTGATTCCCGGCCAATGCAAATCCTGTTTTGTGTTGTTACTCTTCCAGCTCTGGGTAACAGCCTTGCAGCAATCACACCCAACTAGGAGAGCAGGATGAGCATATCAGCATTGGTGGTTCAGTGGTAAAATTCTCGCCTGCCACGCGGGAGACCCGGGTCCGATTCCCGGCCAATGCAATTCCTGTTTTGTGTTGCTACTCTTCCAGCTCTGGGTAACAGCCTTGCAGCAATCACACATCACTAGGACAGCCATTAGAACATATCAGCATTGGTGGTTCAGTGGTAGAATTCTCGCCTCCCATCTGGGAGACCTGGGTCCGATTCCCGACCAATGCAATTCCTGTTTTGTATTGCTACTCTTTCAGCTCTGGGTAACAGCCTTGCAGCAATCACACCCCACTAGGACAGATGAATGAGCATATCAGCATTGGTGGTTCAATGGTAGAATTCTCGCCTGCCACGCGGGAGACCCGGGTCCGATTCCCGGCCAATGCAAATCCTGTTTTGTGTTGCTACTCTTCCAGCTCTGGGTAACAGCCTTGCAGCAATCACACCCAACTAGGAGAGCAGCATGAGCATATCAGCATTGGTGGTTCACTGGTAGAACTCTTGCCTGCCACGCGGGAGACCCGAGTACGATTCCTGGCCAATGCAAATCCCGTTTTGTGTTGCTAATCTTCCAGCTCTGGGTAACAGCCTTGCAGCAATCACATCCCACTAGGACAAATGAATGAGCATATCAGCATTGGTGGTTCAGTGGTAGAATTCTCGCCTGCCATGCGGGAGACCTGGGTACGATTCCTGGCCAATGCAAATCCTGTTTTGTGTTGCTACTCTTCCAGCTCAGGGTAACAGCCTTGCAGCAATCACACATCACTAGGACAGCCATTAGAACATATCAGCATTGGTGGTTCAGTGGTAGAATTCTCACCTCCCATCTGGGAGACCTGGGTCTGATTCCCGGCCAATGCAATTCCTGTTTTGTGTTGCTACTCTTTCAGCTCTGGGTAACAGCCTTGCAGCAATCACACCCCACTAGGACAGATGAATGAGCATATCAGCATTGGTGGTTCAGTGGTAGAATTCTCGCCTGCCACGCGGGAGACCCGGGTCCGATTCCCGGCCAATGCAAATCCTGTTTTGTGTTGCTACTCTTCCAGCTCTGGGTAACAGCCTTGCAGCAATCACACCCAACTAGGAGAGGAGCATGAGCATATCAGCATTGGTGGTTCACTGGTAGAACTCTTGCCTGCCACGCGGGAGACCCAGGTCCGATTCCTGGCCAATGCAAATTCTGTTTTGTGTTGCTACTCATCCAGCTCTGGGTAACAGCCTTGCAACAATCACACCCCACTAGGACAGCAGTATGAGCATATCAGCAATGGTGGTTTAGTGGTAGAATTCTCACGTCCCACGCAGGGGACCTGGGTCCGATTCCTGGCCAACGCAGTTCCTGTTTTGTGTTGCTTCTCTTCCAGCTCCGGGTAACAGCCTTGCAGCAATCACAACCCACTAGGACAGATGAATGAGCATATCAGCATTGGTGGTTCAGTGGTAGTATTCTCGCCTGCCACGTGCGAGACAAGGGTCCGATTCCCAGCCAATGCAATTACTCTTTTGTGTTGCTACTCTTTCAGCTCTGGGTAACAGCCTTGCAGCAATCACACCCCACTAGGACAGACAAATGAGCATATCAGCATTGGTGGTTCAGTGGTAGAATTCTCGCCTGCCACGCGGGAGACCCGGGTCTGATTGCCGGCCAATGCAATTCCTATTTTGTGTTGCTACTCTTCCAGCTCTGGGTAACAGCCTTGCTGGCAATCACACCCCACTAGGACCGATGAATGAGCATATCAGCATTGGTGGTTCAGTGGTAGAATTCTTGCCTGCCACGCGGGAGACCCGGGTCCGATTCCCGGCCAATGCAAATCCTATTTTGTGTTGCTACTCATCCAGCTCTGGGTAACAGCCTTGCAGCAATCACACCCCAGTAGGACAGCAGTATGAGCATATCAGCATTGGTGGTTCAGTGGTAAAATTCTCGCCTCCCACGCGGTAGAACCAGGTCCGATTCCCAGCCAATGCAATTCCTGCTTTGTGTTGCTAATCTTCCAGCTCTGGGTAACAGCCTTGCAGCAATCACACCCCACTAAGACAGATGTATGAGCATATCAGCATTGGTGGTTCAGTGGTAGAATTCTCGCCTGCCATGCGGGAGACCCGGGTCCGATTCCCGGCCAATGCAAAGCCTGTTTTGTGTTGCTACTCTTCCAGCTCTGGGTAACAGCCTTGCAACAATCACACCCCACTAGGACAGCAGTATGAGCATATCAGCAATGGTGGTTTAGTGGTAGAATTCTCAAGTCCCACGCAGGGGACCTGGGTCCGATTCCCGGCCAACGCAGTCCCTGTTTTGTGTTGCTTCTCTTCCAGCTCTGGGTAACAGCCTTGCAGCAATCACAACCCACTAGGACAGATGTATGAGCATATCAGCATTGGTGGTTCAGTGGTAGTATTCTCGCCTGCCACGTGGGAGACAAGGGTCCTTTTCTCAGCCAATGCAATTTCTCTTTTGTGTTGCTACTCTTCCAGCTCTGGGTAACAGCCTTGCAGCAATCACACCCAACTAGGAGAGCAGCATGCGCATATCAGCATTGGTGGTTCACTGGTAGAACTCTTGCCTGCCACGCGGGAGACCCGAGTACGATGCCTGGCCAATGCAAATCCTGTTTTGTGTTGCTAATCTTCCAGCTCTGGGTAACAGCCTTGCAGCAATCACACCCCACTAGGACAGATGATCGAGCATATCAGCATTGGTGGTTCAGTGGTAGAATTCTCGCCTGCCATGTTGGAGACCCGGGTCCGATTCCCAGCCAATACAAATCCGGTTTTGTGTTGCTACTCAACCAGCTCTGATAACAGCCTTGCAGCAATCACACCCCACTAGGACAGCAGTAATAGCATATCAGCAATGGTGGTTTAGTGGTAGAATTCTCGCATCCCACGCAGGGGACCTGGGTCCGATTCCTGGCCAACGCAGTTCCTGTTTTGTGCTGCTTTTCTTCCAGCTCGGGGTAACAGCCTAGCAGCAATCACACCCCACTAGGACACATGTTTGAGCATATGAGCATTGGTGGTTCAGTGGTAGTATTCTCGCCTGCCACGTGGGAGACAAGGGTCCGATTATCAGCCAATGCAATTTCTCTTTTGTGTTGCTACTCTTCCAGCTCTGGGTAACAGCCTTGCAGCAATCACACCCAACTAGGAGAGCAGCATGCGCATATCAGCATTGGTGGTTCACTGGTAGAACTCTTGCCTGCCACGCGGGAGACCCGAGTACGATGCCTGGCCAATGCAAATCCTGTTTTGTGTTGCTAATCTTCCAGCTCTGGGTAACAGCCTTGCAGCAATCACACCCCACTAGGACAGATGAATGAGCATATCAGCATTGATGGTTCAGTAGTAGAATTCTCGCCTGCCACGCGGGAGACCTGGGTCCGATTCCCGGCCAATGCAAATCCTGTTTTGTGTTGTTACTCTTCCAGCTCTGGGTAACAGCCTTGCAGCAATCACACCCAACTAGGAGAGCAGGATGAGCATATCAGCATTGGTGGTTCAGTGGTAGAATTCTCGCCTCCCACGCGGTAGAGCCGGGTCCGATTCCCGGCCAATGCAATTCCGGTTTTGTGTTGCTAATCTTCCAGCTCTGGGTAACAGCCTTGCAGCAATCACACCCCACTAGGACAGATGTATGAGCATATCAGCATTGGTGGTTCAGTGGTAAAATTCTCGCCTGCCACGCGGGAGACCCGGGTCCGATTCCCGGCCAATGCAATTCCTGTTTTGTGTTGCTACTCTTCCAGCTCTGGGTAACAGCTTTGCAGCAATCACACATCACTAGGACAGCCATTAGAACATATCAGCATTGGTGGTTCAGTGGTAGAATTCTCGCCTCCCATCTGGGAGACCTGGGTCCGATTCCCGGCCAATGCAATTCCTGTTTTGTATTGCTACTCTTTCAGCTCTGGGTAACAGCCTTGCAGCAATCACACCCCACTAGGACAGAGGAATGAGCATATCAGCATTGGTGGTTCAATGGTAGAATTCTCGCCTGCCACGCGGGAGACCCGGGTCCGATTCCCGGCCAATGCAAATCCTGTTTTGTGTTGCTACTCTTCCAGCTCTGGGTAACAGCCTTGCAGCAATCACACCCAACTAGGAGAGCAGCATGAGCATATCAGCATTGGTGGTTCACTGGTAGAACTCTTGCCTGCCACGCGGGAGACCCGAGTACGATTCCTGGCCAATGCAAATCCCGTTTTGTGTTGCTAATCTTCCAGCTCTGGGTAACAGCCTTGCAGCAATCACATCCCACTAGGACAAATGAATGAGCATATCAGCATTGGTGGTTCAGTGGTAGAATTCTCACCTGCCATGCGGGAGACCTGGGTCCGATTCCCGGCCAATGCAAATCCTGTTTTGTGTTGCTACTCATCCAGCTCTGGGTAACAGCCTTGCAGCAATCACACCCCACTAGGAGAGCTGTATGAGCATATCAGCATTGGTGGTTCAGTGGTAGAATTCTCGCCTCCCACGCGGGAGAGCTGGGTTTGATTCCCGGCCAATGCAATTCCTGTTTTATGTTGCTAATCTTCCAGCTCTGGGTAACAGCTTTGCAGCAATCAGACCCCACTAGGACAGACAATTGAGCATATCAAGATTGGTGGGTCAGTGGTGGAATTGTCGCCTGCCATGCGGGAGACCCGGGTCAGATTCCCGGCCAATGCAATTCCTGTTTTGTGTAGCTAATCTTCCAGCTCTGGGTAACAGCCTTGCAGCAATCACACCCCTCTAGGACAGATGTATGAGCTTATCAGCATTGGTGGTTCAGTGGTAGAATTCTTGCCTGCCACGCAGGAGACCCAGGTCCGATTCCCGGCCAATGCAAATTCTGTTTTGTGTTGCTACTCATCCAGCTCTGGGTAACAGCCTTGCAACAATCACACCCCACTAGGACAGCAGTATGAGCATATCAGCAATGGTGTTTAGTGGTAGACCTCTCTCGTCCCATGCAGGGGACCTGGGTCCTATTCCCGGCCAACGCAGTTCCTGTTTTGTGTTGCTTCTCTTCCAGCTCTGGGTAACAGCCTTGCAGCAATCACACCCCACTAGGACAGACAATTGAGCATATCAGCATTGGTGGTTCAGTGGTAGTATTCTCGCCTGCCACATGGGAGACATGGGTCCGATTGCCAGCCAATGCAATTTCTCTTTTGTGTTGCTACTCTTCCAGCTCTGGGTAACAGCCTTGCAGCAATCACAACCCACTAGGACAGCGTGATGAGCAAATCAGCATTGGTGGTTCAGTGGTAGAATTCTCGCCTCCCATCTGGGAGACCTGGGTCCGATTCCCGGCCAATGCAATTCCTGTTTTGTGTTGCTACTCTTTCAGCTCTGGGTAACAGCCTTGCAGCAATCACACCCCACTAGGACCAATGAATGAGCATATCAGCATTGGTGGTTCAGTGGTAGAATTCTCGCCTGCCACGCGGGAGACCCGGGTCCGATTCCCGGCCAATGCAAATCCTATTTTGTGTTGCTACTCATCCAGCTCTGGGTAACAGCCTTGCAGCAATCACACCCCACTAGGACAGATGTATGAGCATATCAGCATTGGTGGTTCAGTGGTAGAATTCTCGCCTGCCACGCGGGAGACCCTGGTCCGATTCCCGGCCAATGCAAATCCTGTTTTGTGTTGCTACTCTTCCAGCTCAGGGTAACAGCCTTGCAGCAATCACACATCACTAGGACAGCCATTAGAACATATCAGCATTGGTGGTTCAGTGGTAGAATTCTCACCTCCCATCTGGGAGACCTGGGTCTGATTCCCGGCCAATGCAATTCCTGTTTTGTGTTGCTACTCTTTCAGCTCTGGGTAACAGCCTTGCAGCAATCACACCCCACTAGGACAGATGAATGAGCATATCAGCATTGGTGGTTCAGTGGTAGAATTCTCGCCTGCCACGCGGGAGACCCGGGTCCGATTCCCGGCCAATGCAAATCCTGTTTTGTGTTGCTACTCTTCCAGCTCTGGGTAACAGCCTTGCAGCAATCACACCCAACTAGGAGAGGAGCAAGAGCATATCAGCATTGGTGGTTCACTGGTAGAACTCTTGCCTGCCACGCGGGAGACCCGAGTACGATTCCTGGCCAATGCAAATCCTGTTTTGTGTTGCTAATTTTCCAGCTCTGGGTAACAGCCTTGCAGCAATCACACCCCACTAGGACAAATGAATGAGCATATCAGCATTGGTGGTTCAGTGGTAAAATTCTCGCCTGCCATGCGGGAGACCTGGGTCCGATTCCCGGCCAATGCAAATCCTGTTTTGTGTTGCTACTCATCCAGATCTGGGTAACAGCCTTGCAGCAATCACACCCCACTAGGAGAGCAGCATGAGCATATCAGCATTGGTTGTTCAGTGGTAGAATTCTCGCCTCCCACGCGGGAGAGCCGGGTTCTGTTCCCGGCCAATGCAATTCCTGTTTTGTGTTGCTAATCTTCCAGCTCTGGGTAACAGCTTTGCAGCAATCAGACCCCACTAGGACAGACAATTGAGCATATCAACATTGGTGGGTCATTGGTAGAATTCTCGCCTGCCACGCGGGAGACCTGGGTCCGATTCCCGGCCAATGCAATCCCTGTTTTGTGTAGCTAATCTTCCAGCTCTGGGTAACAGCCTTGCAGCAATCACACCCCTCTAGGACAGATGTATGAGCATATCAGCATTGGTGGTTCAGTGGTAGAATTCTTGCCTGCCACGCGGGAGACCCAGGTCCGATTCCCGGCCAATGCAAATTCTGTTATGTGTTGCTACTCATCCAGCTCTGGGTAACAGCCTTGCAACAATCACACCCCACTAGGACAGCAGTATGAGCATATCAGCAATGGTGGTTTAGTGGTAGAATTCTCACGTCCCACGCAGGGGACCTGGGTCCGATTCCTGGCCAACGCAGTTCCTGTTTTGTGTTACTTCTCTTCCAGCTCTGGGTAACAGCCTTGCAGCAATCACAACCCACTAGGACAGATGAATGAGCATATCAGCATTGGTGGTTCAGTGGTAGTATTCTCGCCTGCCATGTGCGAGACATGGGTCCGATTCCCAGCCAATGCAATTACTCTTTTGTGTTGCTACTCTTTCAGCTCTGGGTAACAGCCTTGCAGCAATCACACCCCACTAGGACAGACGAACGAGCATATCAGCATTGGTGGTTCAGTGGTAGAATTCTCGCCTGCCACGCGGGAGACCCGGGTCCGATTGCCGGCCAATGCAATTCCTATTTTGTGTTGCTACTCTTCCAGCTCTGGGTAACAGCCTTGCAGCAATCACACCCCACTAGGACCGATGAATGAGCATATCAGCATTGGTGGTTCAGTGGTAGAATTCTTGCCTGCCACGCGGGAGACCCGTGTCTGATTCCCGGCCAATGCAAATCCTATTTTGTGTTGCTACTCATTCAGCTCTGGGTAACAGCCTTGCAGCAATCACACCCCAGTAGGACAGCAGTATGAGCATATCAGCATTGGTGGTTCAGTGGTAAAATTCTCGCCTCCCACGCGGTAGAGCCGGGTCCGATTCCCGGCCAATGCAATTCCTGTTTTGTGTTGCTAATCTTCCAGCTCTGGGTAACAGCCTTGCAGCAATCACACCCCACTAGGACAGATGTATGAGCATATCAGCATTGGTGGTTCAGTGGTAGAATTCTCGCCTGCCACGCGGGAGACCCGGGTCCGATTCCCGGCCAATGCAAAGCCTGTTTTGTGTTGCTACTCTTCCAGCTCTGGGTAACAGCCTTGCAGCAATCACACATCACTAGGACAGCCATTAGAACATATCAGCATTGGTGGTTCAGTGGTAGAATTCTCACCTCCCATCTGGGAGACCTGGGTCTGATTCCCGGCCAATGCAATTCTTGTTTTGTGTTGCTACTCTTTCAGCTCTGGGTAACAGCCTTGCAGCAATCACACCCCACTAGGACAGATGAATGAGCATATCAGCATTGGTGGTTCAGTGGTAGAATTCTTGCCTGCCATGCGGGAGACCCGGGTCCGATTCCCTGCCAATGCAAATCCTGTTTTGTGTTGCTACTCTTCCAGCTCTGGGTAACAGCCTTGCAGCAATCACACCCAACTAGGAGAGGAGCATGAGCATATCAGCATTGGTGGTTCACTGGTAGAACTCTTGCCTGCCACGCGGGAGACCCGAGTACGATTCCTGGCCAATGCAAATCCTGTTTTGTGTTGCTAATTTTCCAGCTCTGGGTAACAGCCTTGCAGCAATCACACCCCACTAGGACAGATGAATGAGCATATCAACATTGGTGGGTCAGTGGTAGAATTCTCGCCTGCCACGTGGGAGACCCGGGTCCGATTCCCGGCCAATGCAATTCCTGTTTTGTGTAGCTAATCTTCCAGCTCTGGGTAACAGCCTTGCAGCAATCACACCCCTCTAGGACAGATGTATGAGCATATCAGCATTGGTGGTTCAGTGGTAGAATTCTTGCCTGCCACGTGGGAGACCCAGGTCCGATTCCCGGCCAATGCAAATTCTGTTTTGTGTTGCTACTCATCCAGCTCTGGGTAACAGCCTTGCAACAATCACACCCCACTAGGACAGCAGTATGAGCATATCAGCAATGGTGGTTTAGTGGTAGAATTCTCACGTCCCACGCAGGGGACCTGGGTCCAATTCCCGGCCAACGCAGTTCCTGTTTTGTGTTGCTTCTCTTCCAGCTCTGGGTAACAGCCTTGCAGCAATCACAACCCACTAGGACAGATGTATGAGCATATCAGCATTGGTGGTTCAGTGGTAGTATTCTCGCCTGCCACGTGCGAGACATGGGTCCGATTCCCAGCCAATGCAATTTCTCTTTTGTGTTGCTACTCTTCCAGCTCTGGGTAACAGCCTTGCAGCAATCACAACCCACTAGGACAGCATGAAGAGCATATCAGCATTGGTGGTTCAGTGGTAGAATTCTCGCCTCCCTCGTGGGAGAGCCGGGTTCGATTCCTGGCCAATGCAATTCCTGTTTTGTGTTGCTAGTCTTCCAGCTCTGGGTAACAGCCTTGCAGCAATCACACCCCACTAGGACAGATGTATGAGCATATCAGCATTGGTGGTTCAGTGGTGGAATTCTTGCCTGCCACGCTGGAGACCCGGGTCCAATTCCCAGCCAATGCAATTCCTGTTTTGTGTTGCTACTCTTCCAGCTCTGGGTAACGGCCTTGCAGCAGTCACACCCCACTAGGGCACAACTGTAAGCATATCAGCTTAAATGGTTCAGTGGTAGGATTCTTGCCTGCCACGCGGGAGACCCAGGTCAGATTCCTGGCCAATGCAATTCCTGTTTTGTGTTGCTACTCTTCCAGCTCTGGGTAACAGCCTTGCAGCAATCACACCCCACTAGGACAGATGATCGAGCATATCAGCATTGGTGGTTCAGTGGTAGAATTCTCGCCTGCCATGTGGGAGACCCGGGTCCGATTCCCAGCCAATACAAATCCGGTTTTGTGTTGCTACTCAACCAGCTCTGATAACAGCCTTGCAGCAATCACACCCCACTAGGACAGCAGTATTAGCATATCAGCAATGGTGGTTTAGTGGTAGAATTCTCGCATCCCACGCAGGGGACCTGGGTCCGATTTCTGGCCAACGCAGTTCCTGTTTTGTGCTGCTTCTCTTCCAGCTCGGGGTAACAGCCTTGCAGCAATCACACCCCACTAGGACACATGTTTGAGCATATGAGCATTGGTGGTTCAATGGTAGTATTCTCGCCTGCCACGTGGGAGACAAGGGTCCGATTCTCAGCCAATGCAATTTCTCTTTTGTGTTGCTACTCTTCCAGCTCTGGGTAACAGCCTTGCAGCAATCACACCCAACTAGGAGAGCAGCATGCGCATATCAGCATTGGTGGTTCACTGGTAGAACTCTTGCCTGCCACGCGGGAGACCCGAGTGCGATTCCTGGCCAATGCAAATCCTGTTTTGTGTTGCTAATCTTCCAGCTCTGGGTAACAGCCTTGCAGCAATCACACCCCACTAGGACAGATGAATGAGCATATCAGCATTGATGGTTCAGTGGTAGAATTCTCGCCTGCCACGCGGGAGACCCGGGTCTGATTCCCGGCCAATGCAAATCCTGTTTTGTGTTGTTACTCTTCCAGCTCTGGGTAACAGCCTTGCAAAAATCACACCCAACTAGGAGAGCAGGATGAGCATATCAGCATTGGTGGTTCAGTGGTAAAATTCTCGCCTGCCACGCGGGAGACCCGGGTCCGATTCCCGGCCAATGCAATTCCTGTTTTGTGTTGCTACTCTTCCAGCTCTGGGTAACAGCCTTGCAGCAATCACACATCACTAGGACAGCCATTAGAACATATCAGCATTGGTGGTTCAGTGGTAGAATTCTCGCCTCCCATCTGGGAGACCTGGGTCCGATTCCCGACCAATGCAATTCCTGTTTTGTATTGCTACTCTTTCAGCTCTGGGTAACAGCCTTGCAGCAATCACACCCCACTAGGACAGATGAATGAGCATATCAGCATTGGTGGTTCAATGGTAGAATTCTCGCCTGCCACGCGGGAGACCCGGGTCCGATTCCCGGCCAATGCAAATCCTGTTTTGTGTTGCTACTCTTCCAGCTCTGGGTAACAGCCTTGCAGCAATCACACCCAACTAGGAGAGCAGCATGAGCATATCAGCATTGGTGGTTCACTGGTAGAACTCTTGCCTGCCACGCGGGAGACCCGAGTACGATTCCTGGCCAATGCAAATCCCGTTTTGTGTTGCTAATCTTCCAGCTCTGGGTAACAGCCTTGCAGCAATCACATCCCACTAGGACAAATGAATGAGCATATCAGCATTGGTGGTTCAGTGGTAGAATTCTCGCCTGCCATGCGGGAGACCTGGGTCCGATTCCCGGCCAATGCAAATCCTGTTTTGTGTTGCTAATCTTCCAGCTCTGGGTAACAGCCTTGCAGCAATCACATCCCACTAGGACAAATGAATGAGCATATCAGCATTGGTGGTTCAGTGGTAGAATTCTCGCCTGCCATGCGGGAGACCTGGGTCCGATTCCCGGCCAATGCAAATCCTGTTTTGTGTTGCTACTCATCCAGCTCTGGGTAACAGCCTTGCAGCAATCACACCCCACTAGGAGAGCTGTATGAGCATATCAGCATTGGTGGTTCAGTGGTAGAATTCTCGCCTCCCACGCGGGAGAGCTGGGTTCGATTCCCGGCCAATGCAATTCCTGTTTTATGTTGCTAATCTTCCAGCTCAGGGTAACAGCCTTGCAGCAATTACACATCACTAGGACAGCCATTAGAACATATCAGCATAGGTGGTTCAGTGGTAGAATTCTCGCCTCCCATCTGGGAGACCTGGGTCCGATTCCCGACCAATGCAATTCCTGTTTTGTATTGCTACTCTTTCAGCTCTGGGTAACAGCCTTGCAGCAATCACACCCCACTAGGACAGATGAATGAGCATATCAGCATTGGTGGTTCAATGGTAGAATTCTCGCCTGCCACGCGGGAGACCCGGGTCCGATTCCCGGCCAATGCAAATCCTGTTTTGTGTTGCTACTCTTCCAGCTCTGGGTAACAGCCTTGCAGCAATCACACCCAACTAGGAGAGCAGCATGAGCATATCAGCATTGGTGGTTCACTGGTAGAACTCTTGCCTGCCACGCGGGAGACCCGAGTACGATTCCTGGCCAATGCAAATCCCGTTTTGTGTTGCTAATCTTCCAGCTCTGGGTAACAGCCTTGCAGCAATCACATCCCACTAGGACAAATGAATGAGCATATCAGCATTGGTGGTTCAGTGGTAGAATTCTCGCCTGCCATGCGGGAGACCTGGGTCCGATTCCCGGCCAATGCAAATCCTGTTTGTGTTGCTAATCTTCCAGCTCTGGGTAACAGCCTTGCAGCAATCACATCCCACTAGGACAAATGAATGAGCATATCAGCATTGGTGGTTCAGTGGTAGAATTCTCGCCTGCCATGCGGGAGACCTGGGTCCGATTCCCGGCCAATGCAAATCCTGTTTTGTGTTGCTACTCATCCAGCTCTGGGTAACAGCCTTGCAGCAATCACACCCCACTAGGAGAGCTGTATGAGCATATCAGCATTGGTGGTTCAGTGGTAGAATTCTCGCCTCCCACGCGGGAGAGCTGGGTTCGATTCCCGGCCAATGCAATTCCTGTTTTATGTTGCTAATCTTCCAGCTCAGGGTAACAGCCTTGCAGCAATTACACATCACTAGGACAGCCATTAGAACATATCAGCATAGGTGGTTCAGTGGTAGAATTCTCGCCTCCCATCTGGGAGACCTGGGTCCGATTCCCGACCAATGCAATTCCTGTTTTGTATTGCTACTCTTTCAGCTCTGGGTAACAGCCTTGCAGCAATCACACCCCACTAGGACAGATGAATGAGCATATCAGCATTGGTGGTTCAATGGTAGAATTCTCGCCTGCCACGCGGGAGACCCGGGTCCGATTCCCGGCCAATGCAAATCCTGTTTTGTGTTGCTACTCTTCCAGCTCTGGGTAACAGCCTTGCAGCAATCAGACCCCACTAGGACAGACAATTGAGCATATCAACATTGGTGGGTCATTGGTAGAATTCTCGCCTGCCACGCGGGAGACCCGGGTCCGATTCCCGGCCGATGCAATCCCTGTTTTGTGTAGCTAATCTTCCAGCTCTGGGTAACAGCCTTGCAGCAATCACACCCCTCTAGGACAGATGTATGAGCATATCAGCATTGGTGGTTCAGTGGTAGAATTCTTGCCTGCCACGCGGGAGACATCAATTCCATACATCATAAGTGGATCAATTCCACCACTGAACCACCATTGCTGACCCATGTTGTTTTTTGCCTTTGTGTTATGTGAGTGCTAAAAGGCCGTCAACCAGAGTTGTTACAGGAGCCACACAAAAAGGTGGTCTTTTTGGGACCCCACTAGGACAATAATAACAGCATATCAGCATTGGTGGTTCAGTGGTAGAATTCTTGCCTCCCATGCGGGAGACCCGAGTCCGATTCCCGGCCAATGCAATTCCTGTTTTGTGTTGCTACTTTTCCAGCTCTGGGTAACAGCCTTGCAGCAATCACACCCAACTAGGACAGCAGTATTAGCATATCAGCACTGGTGGTTCACTGGTAGAATTATTTCCTTCTATGAGGGAGACCTGGGTTCCATTCCTGTCTATTGCAATTGCTGTTTTGTGTGGCTCCTGTAACAACTCTGGTTGACGGCCTTTTAGCACTCACATAACACAAAGGCAAAAAACAACATGGGTCAGCATTGGTGGTTCAGTGGTGGAATTCTTTCCTGCCACGCTGGAGACCTGGGTCCAATTCCCGGCCAATGCAATTCCTGTTTTGTGTTGCTACTCTTCCAGCTCTGGGTAACGGCCTTGCAGCAGTCACACCCCACTAGGGCAGTACTATAAGCATATCAGCATAAATGGTTCACTGGTAGAATTCTTGCCTGCCACGCGGGAGACCCGGGTCTGATTCCTGGCCAATGCAATTCCTGTTTTGTGTTGCTACTCCTCCAGCTCTGGGTAACAGCCTTGCAGCAATCACACCCCACTAGGACAGTAGTATGAGCATATCCGCGTTGGTGGTTCAGTGGTAGAATTCTCGCCTGCCACGCGGGAGACCCGAGTATGATTCCTGGCCAATGCAAATCCTGTTTTGTGTTGCTAATCTTCCAGCTCTGGGTAACAGCCTTGCAGCAATCACACCCCACTAGGACAGATGAATGAGCATATCAGCATTGGTGGTTCAGTGGTAGAATTCTCGCCTGCCATGTGGGAGACCCGGGTCCGATTCCTGGCCAATGCAAATCCTGTTTTGTGTTGCTAGTCATCCAGCTCTGGGTAACAGCCTTGCAGCAATCACACCCAACTAGGACAGCAGTATGAGCATATCAGCATTGGTGGTTTAGTGGTAGAATTCTCGTCGAAGTAAAGCCAAAACATTTAATGAAGTAAAAAGAGATGATGGGGTAGTTGTAGAAACAAATGATGGAATATTGGAAGAAATTAAAAATTACTATGACAAGTTATTTAGTGCAGAAGGTGTGATAGAGGAGGACAAAGCAGAATTACTAAAACAAATAAAAACAACAGCAGGAGAGATAGAAAAAAAGGAATGTGATGAACAAATAAACGAGGAAGAAATAAAAAGAGCAATTAACGAATTAAATAAAAATAAAAGTCCAGGAATAGATGGGTTGGGGAATGAGTTTTATATAGTTTTTAAAGATATTTTAACTGGAATTTTAAAAGAGGTATATGGGGAGATTTTTAAGGAAGGAGAATTAAATGTAAGAATGGGAATGGGATTAATGAAATTGATATATAAAAGGAAAGGGGGGAAAATGATTTAAAGAATTACAGACCAATAACAATGCTAAATACAGATTTAAAAATTTTATCTAAAGTTTTAGCCAACAGACTAAAAGAAATAATGCCTAGTATAATAAAAACAAACCAGGTATATGGAGTAAAGGGAAGAGACATAGCGGACACAACAATTAGCATTAAAGACACAATAAGATACATGAACGAAAAGAAAAAAAGAGGCTTTTTAATTAGCTTGGATTTTGAAAAGGCATTTGATAGAGTTGAGCAGTTTTTTATTTGATATTTTACAGAGTTTTGGATTTGGGGAGAATTTTAAAAAATGGATTGGTATTTTATACAAAGGGGCAACAACAAGAATTAAATGTAATGGTTTTTTAACAAAAAATGTAAACATCACAAGATCGATCAGACAAGGGTGTCCGCTATCAGCTCTTTTATATTCATTAGTGGCAGAACCCTTGGGATTAATGATAAAACAAGATGAGGAGGTAAAGGGAATAGGACTTGATGGACAAGAAACAAAAATATTCCAATACGCAGATGATACCACTCTTTTAATGAAAGATATCGAAAGTGTAAAGAAAGCGATGCAAATAGTGCAGAAATACTGTCGAGGATCAGGAGCAAAAATAAATGAAAGTAAAACGGAATACATGAGATTAGGAGAGGTAGGGAATTTAGCAGAGCTGTTCACTTTTAAAGAAACTAAAGAAATTAAGATTTTAGGAGTTTAAATGGGGAAGGATGAAAAGAAAGCAGATGATACAATGTGGGAGGAAGTGCTTGGAGGGATTGAGAAAAGACTAATATTCTGGAAAAACAGGACATTAACATTAAAAGGGAGGGTTTTAGTGTTAAATGTTTTAATGGTGTCAAAATGGTGGTATATTTTATATGTGTCTGCAATGCCGATGTGGGCAGAAAAAAGGCTGAAAAAATGTTTTTTAGATTTTTTATGGGAGGGGAAACCGGCAAAAATAGCACATGCTACTTTAATAGGGGAAGTGGATAAGGACTGGGGTTGATGGACGTAGAGCAAAGAAAAAATAGTTTGAGGGTCAAAATAATAAAAAAGTACTTTGACAAAGAAACTGACACAACGTGGAAAGGAACTGTGGGATATTTTTTAAATAAATGTGGTAATTTTAATTTGGGGGACAGTATTTTATGGATGAAAACAAAAAACTGGATGTCGGAGAGGGTGCCGGAGTTTTATAAAGAATTGTTAAAAGCTTGGGGCAAATTTTTAAACAATGTAAGAGAACATTTTAAATCAGCCTCTTTTCTTAAACAACTGCATTTTAAATCAAGGGAGGGAGATTTTTTTAAAGAAATGGTGGGTGGCAGGAATAGTTAAAGTAAGGGATATTTTATATGAGTTTAAAGAAGGTTTTTTACCAGTACAATGCATTATTGATGCCATGGAAGAAGCAAAGGAAGAATATAGCAGACAAGAAATAAAAAATAAGTACCAAATAATTAAAACTGCAATCCCTCAAGAATGAATTCAAACAATTGAAAATAAAGAAGATGACGTTGATGGAATGGAAGTGTATGTGAGAATAGGGGAGAAATTGAATGATTTTAAGGAATGTACTGTGAAAAGTTTTTATTGTGTTTTTAGGGATGCAGTTTTTAAGAAACCTTTGGCAAATGAATACTGGATGCAAAAATACGAGATAACAAATGAGAACAACATATGGGAAAACATGAGAGGTATTTTTATACAAACAAAACTGGCAAACTTAGAATATTTTATTAGACACAGAGTGATTTTTACTGATGCTATTTTAAATAAAATTGGGATGAAACAAGATGCAACACACTGTAAACCCAAATGTTCAAAATAATTAAATTGATTGAGTTGTAAAAACTCAATTTTCCAAAGTAGTTCTACTAACTTAAATAGTTTGTTTGTGTAACTTTTTTATAGGTTTTGAGTGAATTGACCTTATTATTTTTGATTAACTGGAACAACTTGCTCATTAAGTAAGTTCCACTTAGGAGTATAATTTAACTTTACTTGTTAATGTCAATTGTATTTATATAGCACTATTAAACACAACAAAAGGTTGACAATGTGCTGCAAAATAAAAATCACAAAGATATATATATATATATATATAAAATAAGACTTTTTTTGTAGTTTTAACACGCTGTCTGCGTATGAAATCAGTACCACTTGTGTGTGTGGTTAAGCAATTGTTTTGTCATTTTTTAATTAAATTATATACATATAAACAGGCTAAAATAAACAGAACAGCTGGTTTAATGTAAGCCCA